>NC_044303.2:156253542-156336042 GCF_007474595.2 Lynx canadensis | reverse complement strand
ATCAGTGTTTAATGAATTACTGATTCAGTGCATACTTGGGATACTTGGGATCCTTCTTTATGTCCTCATGCTTGCAAGTGGACTCTAGAACCATAAGCAAAACACTCAGTTTGTTTCTTGAAAAAACAAAAATGTTTTAAACATGTTTTAATTGGGGGAAGAAAGAAAAAGGTGGCATATTTGAAGATAAAATGATTTATGTACTATAGTTTTTAAGCAGATTTTAGGAGTAACTTGAAAACTAAGGCATATGTTTGCATGGTATATGATTGGATCAAAATGATAATATTTTGAAAGACCTCGAGCCTACCATCTATAACTATGATATTTACACAGCTTTATAATGGATTTTAATAGGAAGCTAGGAGAATATTGGACTTTCATTTAACCCTCTAAGGCATAAAGGCATAACTATCTTATTCTAAAAGATAAATTTGTCCATCTAGGTCTTCTTGGGACCATGCAATAGAGGGGTGTGTCTGTAAGACCCCTTATATCCACTTAGGGATTTGATCTGTCATTGGCTGGCAACAGTTGTAACTTGTTACTTTTTAGTTTAATGTGTAAATGCATGTCTGTGTGTGTGTGTGTGTGTGTGTGTGTGTGTGGTTTTTTTATGAGAATGAAAAGCAAAGAATATAAAAGATTTCCTAATGCTGCAGTATTAAATCACATTTATGTCCTTGATAATGAATGGCGAATGTTTTTTTATGAAGCTATTGTGGATGTATGGAATGCTTTAATAAATAAAATATTGGTGATTAAGAGAAAAAAGTTGTGGTGTTTAAGCATCACAATGTTCTAGAACCTAGGAAAAGTTAGATACAAAACAGGCAATAATGTAGGTTAAGTGCAAAGTGAATCTTTTAAAATAAATAGCACTTGGATGACCCGGGGTGTCAGAACCAGAGACAAGGGTGTGTGTTTGTCAATATATCCTTCATGTTTTACAGACTCCTAAGGGAACAAGGGAAGATACAATTTCACCTTTTCTGTGCCAAAACATTTTAATTATATCTTCTTCCAACTATAGCGGTTCAGTAACCAAGGAGCTGACATTGATGCATGTGTTGATAAAGCTGCAAACATTCAAAATGAGATTAACAAAGATTTTGAGCAAAGGGTGACAGCTAATTTTGCACAGTATTCTGCATCTGATTCAGGCCAGCATAATAATAGAATATTTTATAACTGTTTTGTTATTCAAAAGGACTTTTATGATGCATTTATATTTGTGGGTATCTTTGTATCATACTTAAAAATTATCTATCCTGTGGCCAAAACTATTTTCACATCTATGTTCAAATGCAGAAACAGTATTAAAGGGAAAAAGCTCTCATAAGTTGTGGGTTTTTGGGTTTTTTGTTTTTGTTTTTTGTAATCATACTTTACCCTTAGCACTCTTTGCCTTTATGTTAAATGATCTTGAGCATACTAGTTCGGGAAGGTATGGAGATGGTGAACATATATTTTCTACTATTGCTTAGTATACGTTAATAAAATGGCCAAGAAAAGTTATATTCAACTTATTTAATTAATAAAACTGTAGTTTCTTTATGTTCTTGAGCTCCTTTGAGCACATTTCAGTGTATTTCTTTTTCTTCTATTCTCTGCTTGAAGGCAGCTGACAGTCTTCTTTCACTTTTCTTTTTGTTTGTGAAATTTTCCTTTTTTTTTTTTTTTTTTTTTTATCCACTCACTTCTCCATCTGCTTTCACTTTTGTTTGCTTGGGCCGTCTCTCATCCCAACTTGATAATGAGGAATGCAGTGTGACCCTGACCTCTATCAGCCCATGCATGACCTTCTGACTCTACCATATAACCTTTGACCTTCTCTTTGACAGCTTGATTAATTACCCTGTGTTATGATTTATGAGTAAGTGCTATGTAAAAATAATAGACAACAGGTGGTCCTCTGAAAACTTTTTGTGGCATGTTTTCTTTTACTGACTAACTTGATGAGCTATTTGAAGTTGGAAACTTACTGGAATAATCTATGTTGGTCTATATTATGGTATTTTTATACCATGGAACACGACATTAGAATGTAGGGAGCTACAAGTTAAAACATGTTCATGACAAACATTTTACAAAATATTGGCTGTTACCTAAATGCACACTGGTAGGAAGCACAAAACGGAGTCAAGTGACATTTTAGGTGTTTCAGTCCCAGGTCACGTCTTGAGAAAATTGCTGAAATAATGGAGGGGGCATTTTTCAAGCAGTGCTGCAGCTCCAACAGCTATGTTTACTTTAACGCTTCACTAGTGACTTCTGATTGGTTGTCATGACCTCATCTCACTGTTGCACCTAGAATGTTGCAACAGTGACATAGACATACCCTTGTTGTGAAAAAGATGAGAATAAACACAACATACATCTTTCAGAAAAGATGAATGGGCAGTGGTTTGTCCATTTTAACCATGGGTAGATGTAGTTTATAGATAAAACACTTGGGTTTCATTTCCCTTGAGGATGAGCACCTTTTTTTCTTTCAAACCAAGCAGATAGAATGCTGAACTTGAAAAATATGATTGATAAATCTGTGTAAAATGATCTTTTACAGAGCTTTGGCTGGACACCAAAACAGACAGTTCCACAGGTCAAAGGATTCTACTCTGGCCCCTGACCTCTTTGGTCACATGTGGCTTGCAGTTATTGGCAGGTTAATATGCAGAGCTGAGTACTTGCACCTGATTTGTTATTTAACCAACCACAAGAGATTTGAAAAGATGTAGAATTTGCTCCTGTTTTCTATTTTCCTTATAACTGGTAATTAATAGGCAAATTAAGTTGGATAAATCTTAAGTTTTAGCAGGATTTCATTGGGATCAAAGTACATTCAGGTTTTGGTCAGGCATTTAAGAATGTTATCTATTTGTAGAATCTTCTTGACAAGTACCTTTCTATACTGATTTAATTTCTTTAGCAAGGTTTCCTCTTTGGTTCTTTGTGTTTGGCATCACCTATCTGTTTTAGACCTCTGACCTAAGCCATCATTTGTTGATTGAATGATAAATGGACTATTATTTATTAGTAAGTGCATCTATGGACTTCAAAGTAAAGGAGGCCTGGAGGCCTGTGTATTCTGTTTAAATCACCGCAAACCCTTGTACTGAATAAAATACTATGTCTAGCAATACAATTTTGAGGGTTTCTGAGTAAGATTCCGTGGCTTATACCTTATAAACACAGTTCTGAAAATGAAACTACAGTTATAGCTACAAAGGATAGAAAATGGAATGAGATAAATGAAAGAGATAAAGCTTACTTTTACCAATATCTGTCCTCTTGATCACTTTCTTGATCTTCTACTAGACTGTACACTCAAACATAAGAGTTAATTAACAACTTTATATATGCTTTGTCTCTTGAAATGTTGGATATTGGAATTGATTTGGGTAAATCATTATGCAAGATGCCAGAAGTCTTATTTATTTAGTTGTGGAATGTTAGATAATCATTTTCATCATTTTGTGTTGTTAAAGATGTTTCCATGGATGTTTGAAATGACCTGCCTTTTCATCTTATAGCATCTTAGCATGAATAATTAAATATAAAAGGAATACTTCAGTATAAAATGTTTAAGGTTGTAAGCATTTGTTATGGAAGCTTCTTTGTTAGAGTGGCAATGCATGGTTCTTTTATGATATTATATTCATGTATATGTAATATATATATTTCATAAAGTTTGGTAAAACTTTATGGGTACATTTGTTAACTGTCAAAATAAGATCTCTTTTTTTTAATTTCTGTGTGTATTGATTGAGTTTTGGGGAATAGGGAGAATTTTTTAAATGGCATTTATTCTGATTTTTTAAGACATAAATGGATAGGGCATTTAAAATAGCTAAATTGAACTATTGGTATGTTATGTGCCTTGTTTTACTTTGAGTATTTACTTTGGTACTTTGATTTCAATATATTAATGTTGACATGGCAAAAATCTCTGTACCTTTATTATATAAAGGAATTTTTGGACAGTATTTATATTGACAGAGAAAAGGAGGAAAAGATGAAGTTTCACTACACATCTGTGGTTACAGCATAAAAGTGGAGGAGTTTATTTTGTTCCTCCAATTTTCTGTTCCTCATGATAAAATGATTATTAATGGTTTCTGTGAATATTGCATTAGTTAATTTATCAGGAAAATTTTAATTGAAAAATGTAAGTTTTTCACAGAATGGCAATTGAATTTGCAACAAAGGCATTTATTAAAATTAGCTTTCATTTCTGCAGAAAATATTCCTGAATACTTCTTGATTGTTATTCCATTAATTAAATTGGCAGTGTGAAATATCTAAATGATAAAATATTTTCTAAATAATTCAGGATTTAAAGAGAAGCATTCATTGTTTGAAATCTAAATGCTAAAAATTCTTTAATTGATTTATATAGTGGTGATTTAAAAATAGAATCATTTTTCATCAGTTGATGCCTCGGTGAAAAATTGACATTGTGTCTTTATAAAATTGGACAAATGAGTCATGTAATTTTCAGTTACATAATCAATAACTTAGACAAATACTACTTCTTTTATGATTTATGTGTATCTGCTTTTTATACTTATTTAGATAGGACACATCAAATTTCAGAGTTCATTTAAAATCAAGTAGGCACAATAATTTTTCAATCCATGATTTCCAAAAATTGAAGTAAAATCAGGCTCAAATAAATATGGTATTATGAAAATAATGTGTCTAGTGGTGAAGTTAAAAACATAGGGCAAAATTTTATCATTCTAGGGACTGTAAATTTTATCTAAAGAGTTTACCTTTATTTGGAATTTATTCATGGTACAAAGGTGATGCTCACATTCTATCAATTTATTAAAGTCCCACTTTGTTACACAGAGTTTGATGTTTTCATATTATCATTAAAATGCAGTCCATCACTGCATTAATTTTCATTTCTAAGAGTTCAAGATTCTTTTTTAGGTTTGCCACTTATAACTCATGTAAGTATGAGACACTGTGTGCGTGTGTGTGTGCGCGTGCGTGCACGTGTTTGTGTGTGTGTGTGTGTGTGTGTGTGTGTGTGTGTGTGTGTGTTTAAAGTTCAATTCACTCAGAGAAGACAGGGGAGAAACATGACAGGAGACCACTTACTCACGGTACAGAATCTAGTAAGGAGGCAATTTTCTTTTTGGCCTATGGTGACCTTTTTTGACTATGTTCCTTACACCAGAAGACAGTGCATGAATGCCTCTATTTCACCCTGTTTAGCAGAGTGCAACAGTGTTCTTTAACTTACTTTTGGTGGGAGGAGAAGTTATAGCTGAAATTTGAGAAGGGCATGAAAAGTTGTAAGAGGCACAAGGAAGAGGGGTAGGAACTTCCTTCAGATGTGATTTTAATAACTAGTCAAGTGTGTCCAACTGTAGAAAATCACCAAGTGACAATCTGTCTACCTGACAGTGATCACAATGAATTACAAGACTTTTGAATAGCTATACAGATTAGAATAAAGCAGGATCAAATAAAATATCTTTTGTTGGTAAAACTTTGACTTCCCAGCTAAGATACTTCAAAACAAAACAAAACAAACAAACAAAAAAACCCTTATCGTGTACTTTGATGTAGAACACTTAGATTTTAAAATAGGTGAAGTATTTTATAACTTTTCCTAAAACTTGTGTTTATATAAAAGTTTTATTTGAATATAGATTAAAGAATATGTGGTATTTTGTTAATCAGTTTGGTATGTGTTATTGTGTAGTTTTCATATGTGTAAGACAACTATATCTTAATTAACAGTCCTATCACTAACATCACAACTTCAGTGAACTCCACAATCTACAAACCATATCATGGTTTTAGAAAATAGTATCAACTGATTGAGTAAAAAGGAAGATTGAAAACTCCTAATGAAGTTTTTACGTAGATTGTGAAATTGACTATTAACAACACCAAGTCAAGTGCAGTGGTATAGCATATTTAAAAATAAGATAATGGAGTCTGTGCTAATATTACTCTATTATTAGTGTATCACTTTTTTTTTAGATCATCTTATGGTTGATTTGTCAAAAAACAAATTTTAAAGTTGAAGTAGTTCTACAGTTATAGTTTTGTAAAAAGTATATCATTTTCTTTTTCACTGAGGATGAGATTTTTTTTAAATTTTACTTTCCATGGCTCTTACATGTTTTTATCATAATCTAATACCTTTCTAAAATAGGACCTTACAGGATTTTATAAGGCAAAATTGGGACATCCACAGTACAGAAGTGAATAGGAAATATAAGGTATCAATGGCTTCACAAATTTATGTTGCACATGCTTGTCAGTGGAAATTGTTTATTCTTCTCTATTTTCTTGTGGTTAGATTATTCCATCAGTTATAACTTAATATAAATACCAAAAGTTTTCTTAATTATAACCATAGAAATGTTTTCTTTGCTAGAATTGTCATACAGGAAAACATTTCTAAAACTTTAAAGAAGGTGTAAAAGCTCAGTAAGCTGTACTTTAAACTTTGGGACTTGTTTCCTGGAACTGGTCCCTAATAAAGAGAAATTCTTATGGTAGTTAAAAGTGAAAACATTTCAGGATTAAATAATTGCTTCCACACATTATAGTAAGACATTAGTTTATTTTGTTGTATGAAAGAAGAGAGGTGGAAAAAAATACAAGTTGCACAGGTAGACATTATATGTTTCTGCTATTAGAGACATGTAAATCTGTAGAATGTGTTAGATTAAATTTATGCCTTAATTGCTTATTCTTTCTTGAATTCGAGCAAATAAAAAATGCTCATTAAATTAATGTGCAATGTAAGGGAAACAAAATCTAACAAAATGTGGTCTGATATTTAAACTTCACTTGCAAAGAGGCTATTTTCTCAAAATGGGTATTTAAAATTTAATGTGGTTTGAAAGCGTACTTCTTATTTGATTATTTATTTCAATTATTTGGGGGGTTCTGCAAGACCTGAAATACTTTTTAAAAAATGGAACCTTTATAATCTTTATGTTACAGTTTTGTCTTTTTGTTCTTACCAGTAATCTCTGCTTATTTACATATACAATACAGGCAAACCATTTTAAACAACTTTTTGTTGGAAAAATTAAAACTATAGTCTTTTATAAAGAAATATTTTCATGAATATGCAACTATATTAAATCACTTTCTGTGAGATTTTACAGATTTTTTTGTGAATTGAGATGGTTTCTAAGATTAAATTCTGCTGCCTTCTTTGCTTTCAAAACAGGAAGGATATGGAGTAATAGTGCTGAATCCCAATGAAAACTATATTGAAGTAGAAAAGCCAAAGATACATGTACCGTCATCTTCTGATAGTTCAGATGAACCAGCAGAAAAACGGGAAAGAAAAGATAAAGTCTCTAAAGAAACAAAGAAGCGACGTGATTTCTATGAAAAGTATCGTAACCCCCAAAGAGAAAAAGAAATGATGCAGCTCTATATCAGAGTAAGTAATAAGATTGTAACTTTCCTTCATTATTACTTTTCCTTTATTTGTATTTTATTCGGATGAGTTTATTTGATTAAAAGAAACTAAATTCTTTAATTTTTAACCATTCATTTCCCATGGTTGTTAACTCGGATGAAATGTTTTCTTTTTTAGTCAGTATTACAAAACACGTCATTCTTATTTCAGTGTGATATTTTATTGAAGTCTCAAAAGCAATTAATAATGCACTGTTCAAAACATCAGTCTTCATCTTGGGTGGTAATGGTTTTAATGCATTGTTTTCCTATGAGCAACCATCCATCCACGGTGTTTCAGCTTAACTTCTGAAGGCAGATGGAGGGAGGTAGAGTAATTAATATCTTAATAAATATTTAAACTAGAATAGTTTAGGGATAGTGTAATGAGGGAACTCTCTCCTTTGCTCTTTTCTTACCCGGTGAACCTTTGCACTTTGTGATGCTAGCAGCATGGGATCGTTATAGTAGTGCTACCCAAGGAGTTCTAATTCGTAGGGGGAAAAAACAATTTTATTTGCACTTTGACACATTCTGCTTGATATACATACTGTGAATTGTATATTTGAGACAGATTTATGCAATTTTCAAAGCCTGCATTATGGGTCCTAGAAATATAATTTAATAGTAAAGCATGTCAGAAATGCTACTGTGTGAGTAAAGTAGTAAATTGATATGTTCTTTGAAAGTGAGCAATTCAGAACATTTAAACATAGACAAATTAACACTTTATAAATTATATTGTAAGATGGGAGTGAAGTTTCAAATTATTCAGTTTGAGCTATTTTTACATTTCCTTTAAAAGCTCACTAATAAAATATTTCATACCATCATATTTCATATTCTTTAGCAGGAATAGATGACTTTCTAAGTTATTTTCTTCATTCTAGTTCGTGTCATAATCACTATACTTTTGGGAATTAAACTGTGCACATTCAAGACTATAGGTCAGTTTGTTGAGTAAGTTAGTGCAGTTAAGCAGTACAAAAGCAGCATATAAATTCTTAAGACCCAAAAAATGTATCCAGACCAAGAAACCCTAAAGTCCATCATACAGTGACTCAAGTAAAAGTTAGTCACATTGCAGTATTTGCATTTCTGAAAAGCATCTCACTATTTAATATATTATTTGAAAAACAAAACCAGTGATTAGATTGGAATCAAGTGCTTGCTTGTTCTGATAGAGTTATGTTACCACTTTTCTTTCCTATGGCTGCATAATGGTCGTGATGTCACCTTCTTCTCTATCCGTTGTACTCAGCTTCCTAATTATATGATCCAGTCTGTTAACCACCATTTTAGGACAGTTAAAAAAAAAATAATTCTGATATCCAGATTTCAAAAATGAATTGTAAAAGTTTTTGAAATCTACAAACCATTAAAAGTATTCACTTGCTTATGTTAAATGCAAAAAACAGTGATTTTGTGTATTAAGTTGTTTTTATTTTTTCTTAAACAGCTTCCTTTATTTGGCTATATGTATAGATTAAGCATCTATTTCTGACACCTGTATTGTGGGTTTCATATCCTCTGTTTTCTCTATCTCTTGTCAACATTGCTTGGATATTTTTCTTTTGTTCTCTTGTGTGTGTGCATTTTTTGTTTGTTTTCAAATATATTTCATTTAAAACAGCCTCTATTTAGGAGCCCCAGTGGCCTAATGGATAAGGCATTGGCCTCCTAAAACAGCCTCTATTTTATATATATGTGTGTATATTAAAGGGAGAATTTTTTTTTTAATTTTGCTTCATTTCTTAGATGTTATTTGAATTTATTTATTTTTTATTTAAATCCAACTTTGTTAACATACAGTGTAGTCTTGGCTTTAGGAGTAGAACCCAGTGTTTCATCTCTTAACATATGAGACCTAGTTCTCATCCCAAAAAGTGCCCTCCCTAATGCCCATCACCCATTTAGCCCATCCCCTCACCCAGCTCCCCTTCAGCAACCCTCGCTCTGTTCTCTGTATTTAGGAGTCTCTTATGATGGTTTGCCTCCCTCTCTATTTTTATCTTATTTTTCCTTCCCTTCCCCTATGTTCATCTGTTGAGTTTCTCGAATTCCACATTTTGCTTCATTTTAAACATCTCTCTTTCCCTTTGTTTTTTTTTTCTTTAATTCTTTTAGCTCTTTTACACTGCTGCCATTTTGTGCTTCTTATCGTGTCTTTTTCCTTCTTTCTTGTGCCATTTCACTCATCAGTCTCAGTTTCCATTGAAAGCACTTAAAGCAAAAACAGACTCATTTAGATAACACAACTATATACCTGATAATCTTAGTTATGAGTGTCATTTTTCCTTAGTAAATACCCTTTCTCTTAAAATCTTTTGGAATTGTGCAAAAAAGTAGAAGTGAGGTGGTACTCTTCAAACATACTTCTAGATGGTAAGGTGTGATCTTGTGTTGAGGAAGACAAGAATTGTTTGTGTTGTGTATGGTGGGTGAATTCTTAGGTAATTTTGATCCACTTAAGAAGTGATTTCTTCTTGTATACTCCTTCCCACTACATGTCTCCAAAAAGTGTAATTTTCAGGCACAGAGCATGGTATGTGATGGGGAAAATTAGCATTAATTTATATACTTCTTGGGGCACCTGGGTGGCTCAGTTGGTTAAGTGTCTGCCTTCGGCTCAAGTCATGATCTCGTGGTTCGTGAGTTCGAGCCCCACATTAGGCTCTCTGCTGTCATGACAGAGCCCACTTCAGATCCTCTGTCCTCCTTTCTCTCTGTCACTGCCCCACTCGCTCTCTCTCTGAAAAATAAACTTTAAAAAAAAGATTTAACTTAAATACTTCTTAACCATTTACATTTTGAAATTGATTATTCATTGGAATAATCCCATAAGGTAAGAGGATCAAATATTTTTATCTTTATTTTATAGTTAAGGAAACTGATGCACAGATGGCTCATTTTTGTCTAGGATCACATAACTAGTAAGTGGTAGAACTAAGTGTTGAAACCAGGACTTCTAATTATTGTAGATTCTTGCTCCCTTTCCTCTTTATCACATTGTTCTAACCAGTTGGAAACAAAATATATACATGAAATATGAATTTTAAACCAATTTAATAAAAGCATGATATGATATACTAAATGACATCTGATAATAGATTTTTGATCAGTTACTTAATAGATGCTATTAAATATTTATAAGCAACATATATAAAACATTTATATTATGTAAGTAACAAATATATGTAAATATATGTATGTGTATACATATATATTCTCTTTTAATAGGGTCAATAATATTGATCTAATTTTACATGAGAAGACTGTGAGTCAAAACTTAGTAATTTTTCCAAAATCTCATGACTTTGATTGTAAACTCCATGAGGGCAGGGACTTAGTTGTCTTTTGCTCACTGTTATATCCCCAGAGCTCAGAACAAAGTCTTCCTAATAAATATTTATAGAACAGAGCCTTCACAATAAATTTCTATTTGGTAAATAAGGTGGTGGAGCCAGGATTAAAATACCAATGTTTTTATTGGTCCAGCATCAATATATATCCAGCATCAATAAAGTATGCTACTTGATCTTCTGTAAGGAAACATTCAAACAAACCAAAATAAACAAAATTACATTGTTGGTCACCTACCTCAGTCTATTAGCTGAGAATACATTACAAAAATTGATGATAAAAAGTCAGTTCCTCAATATTTATATGATACCTTGATCTGTATATTTTCATCTGAATATATAAAAGTGGGATATCCTGTTTTCTTTTTTAACTATATCATTAAGATAGTAAAATTATGGATGAAAATGGAAATACTTCATGCCAACCTACTGCGATTTCTGTTTTACACACTTGCTCATAAGAGTAGAGCCAAGTTGTTGTACTTTGTCTATGCTGCACACACTTTGTGCTTTATGGGAACTGTAACGTTGCTTCCTATTCTTTCCTCTCATCCAAATTCTGTCCATGTTGTAGTACCCAGCTGAAATCTCACCTTTTCATATCACCGTAGTCAATAGTCTCCTTACTGTGACTCATGGATGTTCCTGTGAATGGTTAACTTATGTGGAATTTATCATGTGCTGTCTTGAGATATCTCTGTGTTTTTGTTTCATAATATTATCAATATTTATTTTTTTATGCCTTTCCTCTAGATCTCCCCATAATCCTAGAGATCTTTGAGCATGTTTTATAGGTCAATCCTTAAGAATAAACAGGTGTGAGCTAATTTTTACAGTAGTATAGAGCATACTATGAAGGAGTCAGGAACTGATAATAAACCCACTCGCTGGAATCCATACCCCTGTAAGGAGAGCAGAGCAAAAAGACTAGGCCTTAGTCTAGGGAAACCTAAATAAGGTGACTTGCAGCATAAATAGGGTTATTCTGGTATCAGACTGGATCATAAGAGGACAAGTACTCAGACTAAGGAAGATCAGTTAAAAGCACTGTACAGTATGTAGGTGGAATATAGGCAAAACTGACTGGATGCTGACCTATGTAATACTGAGTTAGAATTGCTTGAATATCTCTTCCCTAAGAGATGTAGCTGTGGGCTGTGGTGATAGGAAGTAAAGAAGAGAGATTAGACCCTGAAGGTTAAAAAAAAAATGCTGGGAGTGGAAGAGGGAAAGAAATGACATGGCCAGAGAAGGAAAACTCCACATGTGAAAGAGACATTTACAGAATAAGACTCTTGGCATAGCCTGGCATTACACATTGAAGATACTCAAATATTTATGGCTTGATTGCTTGTTGACATCGATCAAAAATCTCATCCCTTAACATGAGAGATATTTGGTGTCTAGTTTTCTGACGGTTTTTTTTTTTGGCATTTACATGAATTTTTGCAATTGTTCAGAAACAGTCAACTCATAAACTAACTGAAGCTTTCTTTTAAAAAATATGTTTTTGACACTCTGACTTGGGTTATGTTTAAAATATTGGTGAAGGCTGATAAATATCCCGTCTTCTCCTCTGTACCTGTTCTCTTCTGTGCTAATGCCACTGGAGCCATTTCTATCTTGTGTTTTAGCAACCAGATTTTATTTGTATTACAGCCAATGATTGTATAATCTCTGGAACCATTTTACATTCCTAGTATATTTAAGTATTTGAATTTCTTTTTTCTGGAATCTAGTAAATAGCCAAAAACCTCACTTCAAGTTTTTGTAAATATCTAGTATTAACAGGCAGAAATAAAGTAGAATCCAGGCCTAAAACTTTAAGTTTAGCAAAGTATAATTTTATTTTATATACTAAATGAGTATAAATAGATATGAGTAACTATTGGATTATGTAGCACATTTCTGATGCATTAGAAGCAGAGCTTGAGAGATCAAAGTACTTACTGTTTCATGTGGCAACTTTCCTTAAGTATGAAATAATGTACTTTCTGGCATATATTATGGCTTATTAAGGGGATTGATTTGGTCTAGGCAATAAACATCATGTCAGACATGCCTGGCAGGAAAACCTGCTTAATATGTTTTGTAATAAGACGGAATTTTTTGTTCTCGAAAACATCTGCCAACTGAATTCAAGAGTGAAGACAGAAAATGTCATCAATTTAGTGGTAATCCTATAAATTTAGTTTCTTTCTGAGCAACACATAGCAAGATACACAAATTTCCCAGTGTTAATCACCACTGGTTATAGTACTTTGTAAAACGATGAAACAAAAACATTTTATTTTTATATAATGTGTTAATTAATTCATAATGAATTTTAATATTTCAACTGATAAAATTTTAACAAGCATCTTGCCAACAGATCATTTTTTAAAGCATCTGTTTTTTAATGTGTTGGGTTGAGAACTGAGTCAAATGGCTAAATATGTACATATATTCTTTTTAAAAACATATTTCGACCCCCATAATTATAGATACACTATTTTTTCTCCTTAGACCACCAGGGGCTGCTGCTGTTCATACTGCATATTGCTTTCCTCTGAAACTGAGTACCCCCGTCACACTGCATCTTTTCTCTCTTCCTTTTTTCCCCCCTTAGGCCCAAATCTTTTAATATATAACTGGAAAGGAAAAATAATAGGCTTAGCTAACAATTTAATAACCAATATAAGAGTTTATATTTTAAACATTTTCTACAGTCCAAGACATTTACATTTTTCCAAATGAACTTAAAACCAGTAGTCATTGAAGGCACACAGTGATACTAATTATTTTATTTCCTCTTCAGAGTGTCTGAAATAACTTTCAGAATCATCCCCTTTGCAGAGATATAGTCTAGAGATGAGATTAAATGTATAGAATCTGAATGACCTGATTTTGAATCCCAGTTTTCCATGTAATATAGTGTGATTTCAAGTAAGTTAATTTCCCTTTGCCTCAGTTTTTTGGTCTGAAAAGTGGAATCATAATAATACATGTAAAGTGAACATAGTTTCTGACACATAGTCTTGGGCCTTCAGGGTCAGTCAATAACATCCTGTCTTCTCTCAAGTTCAAAATCAACTCAGAAAGTATCCAATTCTCAGGGTTTCTAGCTTTTGAACCGTTCAGTACCTTGTACCAGAAATAATACCTCTGTCTTACCTTCCTGAGTTTGGAACCCAGTGAGCAAAATGACAAAAAATCAGACAAAAGGAGATCAAAACACCAGCTTTTTGGGACGCCTGAGTGATTAGTGGGTTAAGCATCTGACTCTTGATTTCACCTCAGGTCATGATCTCACAGTTTGTGAGTTTGAACCCTTCATCAGGCTCTGCACTGACAGTGTGGAGCCTGCTTAGGATTCTCTCTCTCCCTCTCTCTCTCTCTCTCTCTCTCTGCCCTTCTCTCATGTGTACTGTAGCTCAAAATAAAAAATAAACTTAAAAAAGAAACAAATACCAGCTTTACTAATTGATATAGTTCAAATGGAAGCTGTGGCTTAGATCTGTGACTAAATTTAGATTACCTAATATATTTCCCCCTGAAAATAATTTTTACCCATTTTCCAAGCACCCCCACTTTGCTTTTCACATAATAGAAAACAAGGTGAAATGCATCCTTTTTGCAAGTAGATTTGAAAGATGCCCAGAAAGGCTGAGTTGAACATGCTGTTTTTTCTCCCAAATGTACTATATCAAGTAAGTCACTTCCCCTATGAGAGAGAGAGTGAAGGGTAGTGAAAGATATTGAGAATGCCACTCTAGGTGAATGTCTCCACCTGAAGCCAGGAGAGAAGTGGATCCCACCTGACAAAGTTAGCCCCTAATTAAAAGATCGCTTTTGGGGCGCCTGGGTGGCTCAGTCGGTTGAGCGACCAACTTGGTTTCCGCTCAGGTCATGATCTCATGATTCATAAGTTCAGGCCCCACATCGGGCTCGCTGCTGTCAGCCTGTCAGCTCGGAGCCCACTTCAGATCCTCTGTCTCCCTCTCTCTGCCCCTCCCCCACTCGTGCTCTTCCCCAAATAAATAAATATATTTTTAAAAGATCATTACTAGTTACACTTGCATTTTCTAACAACTCAGTAAAGCAATATTAAAATATTATCATTAAATGTTCACTACAGATTACCTTAGTTTCTTTATTTTAAGATTTTTGTTTAGGGGCATCTGCGTGGCTCAGTCAGTCGAGCATCAGACTCTTGATTTGAGCCAGGTCATGATCTCCTGCTTTGTCCAGACTTGCTTTGGGTTCAGTGCTGATAGTGCAAAACCTGGTTGAGATTCTCACCCTCTCTCTGCCCCTCCCCCACACGTGCTGGTGTGCTCAGTGCATGCACACTCTCTGTGTCTGTCTCAAAAATAAATCAGTAAACTTAAATACATTAAATTCTTTTAAAAAAAGATTTTCATTTAAAGGGTAAACTGGATCAAACTGGATTATAGGAAAAGTAGCCACAAAATTGTTTCATTTTAAAGCACTTAAAGGGCCTTAATTTTGTTTTAATCATCAGAAATCAATCTTTATGTTTTCATGTTTCATGTTACCAAAGCCTAGTAAACGGTAGATTTTTAATAAATATTTGATGAATGAATATTTGAATAAATACTTGCTTACATGAACCTACAAAGCAAAAGAGACAGACCTTTCACTATATCAATGTGCAGTATGATAGTTGAAAGAACTCTGATACTCTGTATGACTGACATATACTAACACTCAGAAAGTTAGTCCATTGTTCTATAAACCCACTTAACAACCCTGCAAGCCCACCATGCCATGGAGAAGATGGAGGAGTTTGTGTATGAGGTCTGGGAGGGACACTGGAGGGTCAACCCCTATGACGCACTCCCCGACTGGCTGAATGACAATGACTACCTGCTACATGGCCACAGACCACCAATGCCCTCCTTCCGGGCTTGCTTCAGGAGCATTTTCCGCATCCATACAGAAACTGGCAACATCTGGACCCATCTGCTTGGTTTTGTGCTGTTTCTCTTTTTGGGAATCTTGACCATGCTGAGACCAAATATGTACTTCATGGCCCCTCTACAGGAGAAGGTGGTTTTGGAGATGTTCTTTTTGTGTGCAGTGCTCTGCCTCAGCTTCTCCTGGCTCTTTCACACCATCTGTTGTCATTCAGAGAAAGTCTCCCGGACTTTTTCCAAACTGGATTATTCAGGGATTGCTCTACTGATTATGGGGAGCTTTGTCCTCTGGCTTAAAGTCAGCAAAATAATTAGATCTTTAGATTTAGAACAGAAATTACAGTGAAGACCAGAATTGTGCATTTATCAGTTTTGTCTAGCCACTGGCCAATTTTGGTGAGGGATTCTGCTATAAATAGGATGTGGTGGAAAGAAAAAGAACTTCAGGATCAAAGAGAGGCATGTTGTAATCTTAATTCTTTGACAGGCTGTGATGTTAGACAAGTCACCTCTCTGAGCTTCAGTCTCTTCTTCGGTAAAGTAAGGATATCATAGCTAATAGGCTGTTGTAAGGAATAAATAAGGTAAATTAATGCTTATGAAATCAACCAGTGGGATATCTACTATTTGGTATATCCCGTCTTCTTTATCTTCCCTCCTTACCCTCTTTCTTTCCCTTGGGAAATATGGGAAGAATTATGGCCAAATGAGGTCTTTTCCAATTGGTTTATAATCACTGCTTTTCAAACCTTTGGTCTCAGGACCCCTTTATATGCTTAAACATTATTAAGATCACTAAAGTGTTTTTGTCTACGTGGGTTATTATATCTATTCATATTTACGACAAAAAGAATTAAATTTGAAAAAGTATTTAAATATTTTAAAATAACAATGAGCCCACTAGATGATGACATAAATAACATACTTTTATGAGAAATGACTATATTTTTTAAAACAAACAAAAACACATAGAAGTGTGGCATTAAAAAAGTCTCTAATGTCTGGCTTAGTAGACAACAGCTGAATTCCACTTCTGTTTCTGCATTCACTCTCTTGTGATATGTTCCTTGTCAACATTTATGAAGAAAGTTTGGCCTCACACAGATATGCAATTATAAAAGGAGGGAGAATTTTAAAAACTTTTTCAGATAATTGTATATATTCTCCTTTGATGCTACGCCAATACTCAACAAGAAGTAGTTTCTTAAATATTACTTACTGTATGAATCTAAAACACATGTGTAAGTATTTTGTACTGTTTTCATGAAAATTCATTGGTCTTTGTTGTACTTTGAATGGATCTTTTGCTTGTGAATGACTTTACAACATCATGTATTAGTCGTTTGGAAAATAATGTATCATTGAACCCTATAGATCTTCCAAATATTGACGTATTTTATTAAGTAGTATCAAAAATTCCTTTCTAATACTATTAGAAAGGAATGCCATGTACCAGTGGCATCTGCAAAAATTTTAAGAATTGAAAAACTATTAAGCTTATCAGGGAGGATACAAGTTTCCCCAAATTTTAATTTTTAGCAAGAAAGTTCAATTTTTATCATTAGCAACAAGCACCATTTGTTGTTTTTTCTTCAACTATCAGGCTTATTTTGTTTATTTTCAAGAAAATGGTTTCCAAATACCCAACCTGCATAATCATTGTTTGTTCATCAGTCTTACAAGTAAAAATCATCTTCTATTAAAAAGACAGCTACCTTAGCTCACAACTCAGTCCATTGCACAACTACTTTTCCTCTAGACTAACATAATTTGTTTTGCAGGTGCTTTATGTGTACCTTCTAGTTCACTCAGAATATTAAACAAACATATACTCTGGGGTTGAGATTTAATAAAAGTAATTTTACTGCTCCACCAACAATTTTTAAGTGAACTTGCTTCCACCCACCCTCCCCCCCCCCTTCAGTGTGTGGCAGTGAAGAATGCAATGACTGCTAGTATAGTTTGGTACCACTGCTGTGATCAGTGCTAAGTCACAGGCAGTTTTTCTCCATTGTTTTCTTCACTGTTAATGCAGATGCCAACACAGTGAAAAAGACACATAATGTTTTAGTATTATTATTTTTAATGTTTATTCATTTATTTTGAGAGAGAGAGTGTGAGCCAGGGAGGGGCAATGGAAGGGAGAGGGAGAGAGAATCGCAAGCAGGCTCCACGCTGTCAGCGCACAGCCCAGTGCAGGTTCGATCTCACGAACAGTGAGATCATAACCAGAGCCAAAATCAAGAATCAGTTAATAAAGCCCCCCAGGTGCCCCTGTCTTAGTATCATGTGGATCCCCTTAAACTCTCAGAAACCTCTAGAGGTTTGCAAAGCACGTTTCTAGAAGCACTGGCCTACTTCTCTTTTTTGGAGTTGAATATACAGGCAACCAAACAAAGCAGTTTATAAGATTAAAATAAGAACCATTTTTTAGTTGATACGTTAGGCAACATGAAAGTAGAACAATATGAGCAGCTATGTAATCTGAAATAGAGAAACTAGAACGGAGTACATCATTTCTTTTTTCTTTTCTCTTCTTTTCTTTTCTTTTTTTTTTTTTTTTTTTTTTTAAGACATTTGGGCCTATCCAGTTTTAACTCTTCTTATCTGGTCTCAGGGAGCACTATGTGTAGACTACTTCACCTGTTCTCCATCTTCCTCACCATCTTCCTAGAAACTGAGATGTCAGTCCACATTGACCAGGCCATTGGAATTGGAGGACTTAGAATGTTTGTTTTCTTTTTCTACTGCTCGGGAACAGTAGAATAGAAGGCCCTGGAGAACCGCATGCCCATTTTGGAGTTTAGCAACCTACTTTTCATTTCCCATTTCTTTTTTTTTTTTTTTTCAACGTTTATTTATTTTTGGGACAGAGAGAGACAGAGCATGAACGGGGGAGGGGCAGAGAGAGAGGGGAGGGAGACACAGAATCCGAAACAGGCTCCAGGCTCTGAGCCGTCAGCCCAGAGCCTGACGCGGGGCTCGAACTCACGGACCGCGAGATCGTGACCTGGCTGAAGTCAGACGCTTAACCGACTGCGCCACCCAGGCGCCCCTTCATTTCCCATTTCTTTCCTCTAAAATGGGTGGCCTCTTGCTTCCCAGGAGGGCTCAGATATTTAGCCTGCTTTCCAGTTGAGGTCTAATGTACTACCAAATTCTACTAGTTCTGCACTGGTTCTGTCTCCCTGTTTTATGTTTGCCTTCCTTTGCAGTATACTGACTCTATAATGGTTAAGAGCTGGGTGCTGGTGTCTGTCACATGTGTACAGGGTTTTACACATAATATTCACTCAATAAATACTAGTTATAATTATTGTAATATTCTTAGTTTATGATCCCAGTTCCACGTGTCCACAACTCTCCATTTCTGAAGCTATATTCTTCCTAGTTCTCCAAATTCAATTCTTCTTTCTTGCCTAAAGTTACATTTGACAGCAACTGTCTAAGATACAATTGGATTGGGGCGCCTGGGTGGCTCAGTTGGTTGAGTGTCCGACTTTGGCTCAGGTCATGATCTCACAGTTCATGGGTTTGAGCCCCACATCAGGCTCTGACCCTGCTTTGGATTCTGTACTCCCTCTGTCTCTGCCCCTCCCCTACTCACTCTCTCTCTCTCTCTCTCTCTCCTTCTCTCTCTCTCTCTCAAAAATAAACAAATAAATAAAGGATTCTGTGTCTCCCTCTCTCTCAATCTCATAAAGCATGGATTGACCATGCTTCTATCAGGCTTTGAATGTGAATGGTGATTCTTGCATTTTCACAACTTGCACCTCTTTTTGGGAAAGAGGGACAATTTAATACCCTCTGTGTCCTACTACCCCTCCCTTTCTGGCTGGGGCTTTGTGCATACATTTGTCTAGTTAGGAATAGTTGTTTGTTTCTTTGTGTAAACTTCACACCTGTCTCAGGTATGACCTTGACTTTACAGATATGTAAAATGAGACTCAGATGTAAATAGACTTACTCATGGTTGTATACCTAATAAGAGTAACTAAACCAAATTTTGAAGCGAGGTCTATTGGACTGCGAAGCCTATGTTTTTCCTACTACTACATTGCCAGTAGTGAACATTTTTTACAAGTGGCTCTCTAAGATTTCTCTGCATATACATAAAATATATACACATGAGTGACTGAATAAGTGGATCTCTCTTGAATTGCAAGGCAATTGCTGCGATGCAAGACAAATAATATTCCCCACAATGCAATAGTTTATTCAAAGACTGCTGTTAGAGAGTTGCAGTGAGTGGATAGATTGAGTGTAGAATCTGGGACCCACCTTCTCTCCTCTGCAATAAGACACTGTCACGCTTTATTTTTGCCTGCACCCCAAACTGTCCATCTGGAACGTATGGGTTGTTTGACTGCAAAGGAGTTTGGTGTTATTGCAGGTGGGGATGAGAGAAAGCCTAAATCACCTTATATAATTGACTCAAAAGTGCTTTGTTTACTGTAGTTGACTTTTTTTTTTTTTAACCCTCCCCTGATTTCAGCTTGTCTGTAGGTTAAGTTTGCTTGATCTCGCCGTCAGCATGTTGCTCCACTGTTGAGCCAGTCCAGTATTCACATCTGCACAGTATGGTTTTATCAGTGGATGTGAACACCGCTGTGTGCATCTCTCATGTGTAGCATAGCGGGGCCATATAACAGGTTTACTGAGTGACTTGAATATTTACATTATAGACTCCTCTCATTTCAATTTGAATTGTATATGTGCATTTGTAAACATTATGAAATTGTGTATTTAGATTTACTTGCTCAGAGCATGAAATTGCTGCCTAACATACTCTATGTATCAGTATCATCTCATACTCATATTAATTTTATTCATGGGGGCGCCTGGGTACTTCAGTTGGTTAAGCATCCAACTCTTGATTTCAGCTCAGGTCATGATTTCACGGTTTGTGAGTTCAAGTCCCGCATTGGGCTCCATGCTGACAGCGTGGGGCCTTCTTGGGTTTCTGTCTCCCTCTCTCTCTGCTCCCTACCCACCATTAGCTCTCTCTCTCAAAAGAAAAAAATTTATTCTTAGCATTATTTTCATTATTTAATTTAGAAGAAAACATTGATTTTTTTTCCTTGAAAATTAACAGATTATAAGCTGCAATTAGTGGCTTATTTAGAGATCCCATAAAAACAAAGATAAAGTTTGAATATGAATCTCAGTGGTCATCATCTGCCAAGACTTTCCCTAATTTCTGTGGGTCCTAAAAATGATTCTTATACCTGAATCTGTTTTCCTAAAAACTTTAATATAGCTTCCAAATGCCCAATTTGGTGTTTGAAATTTCCCCCTGAAATTTCAGAAAATTTTCTCTTCCCCAGGAGGTGATAAAGAGATCACAGGCCTTTATCTTTCAGGATGCTATTATATTTGATAATTCTAAAATAGTTTGACATTTTTTAATAGTCACTATTTTTTATTTAGAAGTCTTTTAGACATTCTGGGCCAAAGTTTCATGTTTCTACTGAAGCAATAATAATACTCCATTTCCAGAGCTGTAAAATGGATTAACAATTTTTTTAATTGAACTGTCAGATAAAAATTAGAATTAGGATTTTATATTGTTAAATTAAACAAATCTATCAAAGGTAAAATCTCTTTTAGTCATTGAGAAGAGGAACTCGTTTTTGCGTTGTTGCTGTTCTAAATTTTTGGCAGTAAGGCATATTTTTTCCATATAAAAAGGAATGTGTCCAATTCATTCAGCCCACACTTGTTTACTATTTTATATAAAGAGTACATTTAGGAAGAACATTACTTCTAGGAGAAGGATTCCACCAGAATATGTTGCCAAAAGATAGTATCTGAAACCTGGTAGGCATTTTTCAGAGACATACCAAGTTTGACTGGTTTACTTCTAGATGTAGATGAGGAAACTGAGATTAAGAGAAATTTGCTCAGAATTGCACTATTATTAGTGACAAAGGTATTATTGGGATCTAGGTTTTTCTATTTACCATTCTGGTTATTGAAATTTTTATATTAGAACTGAATTTCTTCCCCTCCATTTGTATTTGCAAGTAGCTTCTCTGGCCTTTGTCTCAGTATCTGATGGGATTGGGAGAGAAGAAAATGGTGTGTGTGTGTGTGTGTGTGTGTGTGCGCGCGCGCGTGCACGCGCATGTGTTATTAGACAGGGGTAGGGGATAGGTGGTCATTAAGTAATTTAGATTGCAACCTAAAAGTTAGTTGAAAACAGTATTCCTAACATAATCAATTTTAAGATCTAAAAGGAAGAATATAAATTTGAAAATCTTAGTGCATTATATGTGAATTATGATGTTAACTATACTTCATTTGCTCTTAATGTTCTTTGTTTCAATTTCACACAGGAGAGTGAAAAACTTCCCTCAGAATTCTTGTGCAGACTGCATATATAATAATGCCATCAAGTAAAAGCTATTATTTGTGCATATATAGCTCAGTCAATTGAAGATTGCTCAGATTATCATCTTTTTTCATTGATTTTAAAACCTTTTATCACATCTTAACATCTCTGAATTTGGGATGCATCTTAAAAATTAATGGCATATCATGGATTATTTGGTGACTTTTTTTCTCTTAATGGTACATAAAACAGTACTACCTTTCAAAATTGATGGTATTGTAGGTGGATGAAATATTGTATGAGACAGGGTGCTTCATTGCACAATTGTAAGGGAACATAATTCTTATCCGGCACCCCTTGGGGTCATGCAGTACATAGACTGTGGCCTTACAGGGTAGCCCTAGTAGAGATGATGTGGAGATTTGTGACTCTTCTCACATTTTACCCCATATTTGATCTCATAAATTGAACAAAGACCACCTGCATACTGTTTGGCAACTAGTGACCCCTCAATAAATGTGTATTTATTTACCTATGCAATATTGTAATCAGTTGTATCCTTTTATTTGCCAAAGCCAGTGGAGAGCAGGTTTGATTCCCTCCCCCCCATTACTAGATGCAGTGTTACTAAGAGGTAGACACCTAGATGGTAAACTTCGATGGTAAATCTGGGACGTAATGACTAAATGATTATGTTAAATAAAGAATTTAGCCCCTCATCGTCTAGTTAGTCCTAATCATTTTTACTTTTAAAATTTATTTTGGTACTTTCAAGATGCCTAAAATAACTACTAGAATGATAAAAGTACAGTATCAGTTATAGGTTGTACTGTTTTAGAATACCTTCATTGATTTTATACCATCTCCCAAGTGCTAGATATTAAAAATAAAAAATGGGAGAAGAATAAAACATAATTTCTACTCAAGGCACATGAAATTAGCCAGCATTACAAGTCAAGATACCAGATGTATCTTGAAACTGAAGGAAATGTGTCCTGTTGAGTAGCACAGCTTTGATTGGACCTCTTCACATTTCAATTCATTTGAGCACTATTTAAATATGTTGTGTCTGCCATAGCCCTTTGTGAGATATGTAGATGGAAAAGCCAGAATCCTTGTTCTCCAGGAACTCACATACAGTCTTGGGAGAGGCCGAAATATTCTTAAGTAACTCTGATATGAGGCAGATTGTAGTAAGTATTTTGAAGTAGTTATATGTTGCATTCTAGGCATACAAAAGAAAAATGTATCTTTCACAACTATTAATATAGCATTAGTAATAAAAGTCAGACACTTAAAAGAGATTTAATTGTAGACTACATTGAATTTAAAATTTAAGAATTACTCTATACATTTTCTTTATTAAATACAACTTATTGCAGTGAGAACCTCTATTTTTATGCAGATTGTTTATATAAATTCTTTTACATTATGTTATATAATGTGATTTTTTTTTGTTGAGTATTATAAACCACTTAAAAAATTTGCCACTTTAAAAAAATTAATTTGGTGGATATTTTGACACATTCTGAAATTATCATATTTCAATTTTCACTAATGTAGTGATGTTTTATTCTTGATATTTAAAATGATTTTGCCCTTTTAGCTCAAATGAAGCTAATTAAACATATAAGCAGCATTTCAAAACTTTTAGAACCATATAATGTCCCTTAAATAATTCTGTCCTTTTGTTTTTACCTCCTCCATCAAATGATTTCTGGTATATTCACTTTATATCTGTGATGTATTCATTCACTCTTCAGGAGGAATAATGTAAGTTAATAATGCACCCTATCTTTTAATAAAGTTTTATAGATCATAAAACCCTTTATTCTTTAGGAAATATAATGTGAAGTTGATAATTAGTAGTTTTCATTAAAAACCATTATTTCTATTAAGGTGTACATTTTCTTAATTGCTAATGATATTGATGTTTGTTAGTTCCTTCTTATGTGGGTTTAAATAGTTATTTTTGGCAAAAGATCTAACCAAGCAACTTTCTTCAAAAAGGATTAAAATGATGAACAAATTAATCTTTATGGGATTCTTTGAAGGTCCTGTTCTACTGTAAATTACTATTAACTGTTGGAGTATCTTTTATAAGGTAGTTTAAGTAGGAGAGTTTCTGAGGAGGTTACATTCTGATTTTAAAGTAATTCTGCTCATGCCCATCCACATGCCTTTTTCACACTCCCCCTTTCTAGTGACCCCAGGTTTAGTTTTTACTAAAAAAGGTTTAACATAAATTAATCCCTTTGTGGAAATATTGTAAGCTTCATTTGGATAAAGATTCTGGGTTAATCATCTTTTTGTATCTTGTAGCACCTAACAAGTTGCCTTGAACATACATAATATTGAAAGGTTGTTGGATGACTTATTGGACTAAATGACTCTACTTTGAGATTTGACTTTACTTAGATAGTGGCCATAGGAAAACTGCTCTCGTTTTCTCTCTCCCATTTTCTTGCCCCTCTTTTCTTCACTTGTTCCATTCTAGCACCACTGACCTCCCTGCTATTCTTGGATTATGCCAGACATACCCCTGCCTCTCACTCTCTGCATTGGCTGTTCACTCTGTAGTGTTTGCCCCCAAATATATGCAATGCTAACTTGTTGAAATCCTTTAAGTATTTTCTCCAATATCATCTCAATAGAGATATATACCTTCACTATCCTAGTTATAATTACAACCCACCCATTTCCCATTCTGTTTACCTAGCTCTACTTTTCCTTTTTTTATAACACTCATTACCTTCTGATCTATCATATAATTTACCTATCCATTAAATATTGTTTTATTGTCTGTCTCTCCTGTTAGATTGTAAGTTCCGGGAGGGCTGGTATTTTTATTTTGTCATTGAAATGCCCCAGGTTTTTAGTACAATGTCTGGCACAGAGTAGGTTCTGAGTCAATATTTGGAGATCGATCTATAGGCTGAAAGGTATTGTTTTGTTTGGATTGTCATCTACTGGTAGGGATTGTCTTATCAATAGTTTATTGTACATGGTACCATTTTGAGAGTTAGTGTGCTACACATTGTTCTAAGCTCTTTGTATGTATATCACATTTAATCTTTCATTAGCCCACTCTTCACTGTATTGGGAATTATTTGCTTATGTTTTTGTGCTTGTACTTAATTAGGTATTTACTGTATCTTATTCATATTTGTATACACAGTGTCTGGTACATAGTGGGCACCCAAATATTTATTAAATGAAGATGTGAGTGATAAATGTTTTGACAAGTATAGCAAACTGACATTATAGGGAAACTCATAAAATGGAACCTAGTGACTCTAGTGACCAAATTAGAGAAAATATTTCTTTTAAAACTATAAAAACAAACCCTGAAAAGATTAAAAATTTTCAAAGGATAAATTTTAAAATATTTTAAAATATATTTGAATAATAAGGAATGTGTCCCATTTATTTTAAGTGGTATTAAATCTTATTAATAGTTCGAATAACAATAGTCACCATTGAGCTAAAAGTATGCCACAAAACAGTTGCCTGTTAACCTGAGATATTTGAAAAAATTTGAAAGGTTAGTCATAAAAAAATGCTATATTTAGAGGTCTAAACATGGTTTCTTTCTTGTTTAAGTAGCCTTCTGGCTTATTGCCCTGTATAATTCAGGGCACACTCATGTAGCCAGAGTAGTCCTGTAAAAAAGACAATGAAATGACCCCATCAAGTCCAGTCAGTAAGGAAAGCTGTATTCCCACTCTATATTCTAAGGAATTTTTGTCCTTGCAGGGCTTCCTTTGCTTTCTCACTCAGATTCACCCTGTCCTACATAATGAGGGTGATCTGACTGCCTTTTTTGTGTTCAGCAGCTGCCCAAGATACTGCTTTCTCCAGAGCCGTAGCTATATGCAAAGGGACCACCTCCCTGGTCAGAAGTGGGAGGTAGGAAGTGGATATTCTAGACTCATCTCTCCAGCCCTTACTTCTAGGGAGAAAATTAGGCAGTTACATTAAATATCCTAAGTTGATATATTAACATAATTCTCAAAATTAAGCCAGAAAGATTACCTAGTTAGCTTATAATTGTCATGTTCAGACATTTGGAATGAAATACTTCTTTCATAATATTCAGTTGAACACTTAAAAGTGGAACATTATGGAGAAGTATCTCATTATTGGACACTGTACAAGTTTCTATTCAGATTCTAAAGCATTCTTCACAAAGTCTTTTTTTATTTTTTTGTTTCAGATTTTTATTTAAATTCTAGTTAATCACATATAGTATAATATTAGTTTCAGGAGTAGAATTTAGTGATTCATCACTTACACATAACACCCTGTGCTCTTCACAAGTGCCCTCCTTAATACCCATCACCCATTTAGCCCATCCCCCCACCCACCGCCAATCCAGCAGCCCTCAGTTTGTTCTCTACAGTTAGGAGTCTCTTGTGGTCTGCCCCTTCTTGTTTGTTCTTTCCCCTATGTTCATCTGTTTTGATTCTTAAATCAGAGTGATACCATATGGTATTTGTCTTTCTCTGACTCAATTATTTCATTCAGCATAATACTCTCTTAGCTCCATCCACATTGTCGCAAATAGCAAGATTCCATTCTTTTTTACGGGTGAGTAATAGTCCATTTTATTTACATAAATATTTACATTTATGTGTTTATCTCACATCTTCTTTATCCATTCATCAGTCAGTTGGTATTTGGGCTCTTTCCATAGTTTGGTTATTGTTGATAATGCTGCTATAAACATCGGGTTGCATGTGTCCCTTCAAGTCAGTATTTTTGCATCTTTTGGGTAAATAACCAGTAGTGCACTTGGTGGATCATAGGGTAGTTCTGGTATTAACTTTTTGAGGAACCTGCAACTATTTTCCACAGTGGCTGCACCAATTTGCATCCCCACCAGCAGTGTAAGAGGGTTCCCCTTTCTCCGCATCTCACAACATCTGTTGTTTCCTGTGTTGTTAATTTTAGCCATCTTGACAGGTGTGAGATGGTATCTCATAGTTTTGATTTGCACATCCCTGATGATGAGTGATGTTCAGCATCTTTTCATGTGTCTGTTGGCCATCTGGATGTCTTCTTTGGAAAAATATCTATTTATATCATCTGCCCACTTCTTTTTTTTTATAATTTTTTTAAGTTTATTTATTTTGAGAAAGAGAGAGAGAACAAGCAGGGGGAGGGCAGAGAGAAGGGGAGAGAGGATCTGAAGCAAGCTCTGTGCTGACAGCAGAGAGCCTGATGCGGGGCCTGAACTCATGAACCATGAGAACATGACCTGAGCCGAAATCAAGAATTGGACATTTAACCAACTAAATCACCCAGGCACCCCTCTTCTGCCCATTTCTTAACTGGATTATTTGTTTTTTTGGATGTTGAGTTTGCTAAATTCTTTATTGATTTTGGATATAAGCCCTTTATCTGATAAGTCATTTGTAGGCATCTTCTCCCATTCTGAAGGTTGCCTTTTAGTTTTGTTGATTGTTCCTTTGCTATGCGGAAGGTTTTTATCTTGATGAGGTCCCATTAGTTCATTTTTGCTTTTGTTTCCATTGCCTCAGGAGATGTACCTAGTAAGAAGTTGCTATGGCTGATGTCATAGAGGTTGCTGCCTGTGTTCTTCTCTAGGATTTTGATAGTTTCCTGTCTCACATTTAGATCTTTCATCCATTTTGAATTTATTTTTGTGTATAGTGTAAGTGGTCCAGTTTCATTATTTTTCATGTTGCCATCCTGCATGTTGCTGTCCAGATCTCCCAACACCATTTGTTGAAGAGAATGTCTTTTTTCCATTGGATATTCTTTCTTGCTTTGTCGAAGATATGTTGACCATATACTTGTGGGTCCATTTCTGGGTTTTCTATTCTGTTCCATCAATCTGTGTGTCTATTTTTATGCCAGTGTTATACTGTCTTGATGACTACAGCTTTGTAATATAGCTTGAAGTTTGGAATTGTGATGTCTCCCACTTTGCTTTTCTTTTTCAAGATTGCTTTGGCTAAGCAGGATCTTTTTGTGGTTCCATATAAATTTGGGGATTGTTTGCTCTAGTGCTGAAAAAATGCTGGTGGTATTTTGCATGGGATTGCTTTAAATGTGTACATTACTTTTGGTAATAGAGACGTTTTAACAATAATTGTTCTTCCAATCTGTGAACATGGAATGTTTTTGCATTTCTTTGTGTCTTCTTTAAGTTCTTTCATAAGTGTTCTGTAGTTTTCAGAGTACACATCTTTTACCTCTATGATTAGGTTTATTCCTAGCAATCTTATGGTTTTTGGCTTTGGTTTAAGTGGGATCGATTCCTTGATTTCCTTTTCTGCTACTTCATTATCGGTGTATAGAAATGCAACAGATTTCTGTACATTGATTTTGTATCCTTAGACTTTGCTGAATTGGTGTATCAGTTCTAGCAATTTTTTGGTGTAGTCTTTCGGGTTTTCTACATAGAGTATCATGTTGTTTGCAAACAGTGAATCTGTGTCTTCCTTGCCCATTTGGGTGCCTTTTACTTCACAAAGTCTTACTCTGTATCTAATAATACTTAATCTTGACTTGCCATGTTTTGTAAAACTTTTCCTCACCCTCCCCTCTTCCTCTGTGCCGGTGCAAAAACAAACATGTGTACGCTAACACATATACACACACGAAAGTAATCATAGCCTTTCTCTTACCACCTTGTATATTGCATTTAGTGGAATTGTTAGTACTTTTCAAAATTAAGAAAATCATTTAGATTATATATTTACTGCCCAAAGTGACATCTAATTATTTTTAAAAAGGCCTACATTTAGTTCACGTCTGCATTCTCGGGGCTTAAATAAAATTCTCTTTAGCAAGGTTGTTTGTGCTTGAATTATTATTTGTTTTACACCGGAGTCTCTGGTTTCTTCAGTGCCTAAGAGTAAATTCAAATGATGGCACATTAGCCGGATTGTCCAGGTGAAGCTGCCTAAACTTCAAGGAAGCTTATTGACACTACTGTGATATGAAATACTGTTACTTTTTCAGTCATCAGGCTGAACCATTGCCATTGAAAACTGGGATTACTTATATACTTATTCATAGGAAATGTGCAGATAGTAGCTCTAACACTTGAAGCATTTGAATGGATTTCCATTTATAAATATGCTCTAACATAAATACCAGTGAATGTATTTCATTATATGATAAATTTTTAAATTTGGAGAAGTGATAAATTATAACATTTAGTTTTAAGATGAAGAATATGAGCAAAGACCTGATTAGTTAGGCCTTCTTTATTCAAATAGTCTAGTCCACATTAGTTCCAAGTGTTCTGTTACCTCTAAATAGAATATACACTATCAAAAGTGCGTTGCTCTTTAAAAATAAGAAACATTTTATAACTGTATCATAAATTTAGTGATTTGAGTATTATCTTTAGTTTTCTTGCCTTGTGTACAGTGGATTAAATAGACTTCATTGGCTAGATTTGATTGGAAATATGGGTACAGAGTCAAAGGAGGCTGAAATCAAGTATGTGACCAGTATAGCATCAGCACTAAACAATGGCCTCTGAGTAGATTGGTGTAACTTCTATTTCATTGCCAAAACCAATCTACCTCAAACTCAACCAACTATCCTTGATAAATTTATGGTTCAGTTGTTAGCTTACTAAACAAGTGATTTCTCAGAGAATTTTTTTAAAAAAATACTTCAACCAATAGGTTTTTAAACAGTTCGTCAAATATTTATTAAGCTACACTGTGCTAGGCACTTGGGATATGAAGATCAATAAGACATGACCTTTCCCATAGAAACTCAATAATAACAGTGTGGACACCATAGTGGAAGAGCACACTACATTCCAATTAGTACTTGAGTTGGGGGCACAGGTGGAACATAAGCTAGTTAGAGGTTGAAAGTGGAAGCTCCAGGGAAAGTTTTCCTGGAGGGTGATCTTACCTAAATGTATCTTAAGTTATCAGAGCTAAAAGAGAACAGTAAAAGTTGAAGAAAGAAAGTAAAGGGGAAAGGGAGAAAAAGGATATTATTTTATATGCTTTAGAATTTTGTCTTTCACACTTAAGTTCATGTTCTACTTGAAATTGAATGTTTTGTTTGCATTGAAGTATGAATCCAATTTCGTTTTGTTGATACTGATAATTATCACGACCCTCTTTAATGCAAGAAAACATCCTTTTCCAATGATATTTAATTGTTCTATTTACTAGATAATTGTTTTTCTGTTTATTATGTAGAGTTCACATTTATATTTTTCTCCAAATAATCAGTTGTCCTAACTCCATTTTGAAAATAATTCATTCTTTTCCCACTGATTTGTTGAAGTGCCACGTTTAACATAGATGAATTCTTACATTCCTACCCTTTCTTTCTGGGTATTGTTCTATTCCTTTCTTTATTTCTTCTTTTTTTTAATGTGTATTTATTTTTGAGAGAGAGAGAAACAGTCCGGTGGTGGGGGAGGAGCAGAGAGAGAGGGAGACACAGAATCTGAAGCAGGCTCCAGGCTCTGAGCTGTCAGCAGAGCATAATGGGGTTCTTGAACCCACAAACTATGAGATCATGACCTGAGCCGAAGTTGGACCCTTAACCGACTGAGCCACCCAGGTGCCCCTTGTTCTATTCCTTTCAAAGGTCTTCTTACACTTGCTAATGCCATTCTAGTGTAATTTTTGAGATTTTATTGTACATTTAGTGTCTGGCAGTGACTTAACATAGTAATAGTCCTCATTTTATTCTTCAAGCCTCCTCTTTACGCACACACCAATTTAAGATTAAAAATGTAGTTCTTTTAACTGCAACCACCACCAACAATCTCTTTTCTGTCTCCTCCTCTCTCTCCCTTTCCCCTATTTCTGTCTTCATTAACACAATGTTAGAATATAGAGATTATAATTGCTTACATTAGAGGGTGTTGAGGGGCCTGGGTGGCTCAGTCAGTTAAGCATCCCACTTCGGCTCAGGTCATGATCTCATAGTTTTTGAGTTCAAGCCCTACAACGGGCTCTGTGCTGACAGGTCAAAGCCTGACAGGTCAGAACCTGCTTCGGATTCTGTGTCTCCTCAATCTCTCTGCCCCTACCCTGCTCGCGCTCTGTCTCTCTCTCAAAAATAAATAAACATAAAAAAATTTTAGAAGTAGTTGGGGTGTCACTTTAGAAATAGTGTTCAGATGGCCTGTAAGTAGGATATACTAATTGATTAGGTGAGGGTTAAAGAAGAGAAAGAGTGCTGGGTGGCTCAGTCGGTTAAACGTCCAACTTCGGCTCAGGTCCTGATCTTACAGTTCGTGGATTCGAGCCCCATGTCGGGCTCTGTGCTGACAGCTCAGAGCCTGGAGCCTGTTTCAGATTCTGTGTCTCCCTCTCTCTCTGCCCCTCCCCTGTTCATGCTCTGTCTCTGTCTCAAGAATAAATAGACATTAAAAAAAAAATTAAAAAGAAAAAAAGAAGAGGAGGAAGAAATTTAAGAAGTCTCCTAAGACCTGTCTGCTCCACTGAGTTGTAATGGGAATCAAGAGGTAAGGTGGTAGACGTCACTTTAAAGATTTATAAAACACTTAGTATAAGGTTTGTTAGTCTTCATACCTTTGTGAGAACTGAAATCACAACCAATGAAATTACTACAGTGGCGAGTGACAAACAATGAATAAGCCATTTTCTATCTCTGGGGCTCAGTTTTTTCCTCTCTAAAATGGATATATATGCAAATAAGTGGGAAGCCATAATTTCTAATCTTTTATGATTCTCTGAAATAATGAAATAATTTTCACTTAAATAATCATTTTTTTTCTTCTCCCTTAGTTAAAATGAGCTACTTTACTAAGAGCTTCTACTGGTTTTAATAAAGGGAAAGAAATACCAGGTTAAATTTTATCAGTCTGTTGTATTCTGTCTGCATACAAAAATACTTAACTGAGATCATCTGATAAAATGACTAAGTTCTAATCTGCCTTTAGTGTTAATCTTTTAGTGCTGTAGAATATACTTAGAGAAAAAAAAAAACCTTGAAGACAGAATGCCTACCATTTAACCACAAACACAATTAATATAAAATGTAATGATTTAATTTGGAAATGTGTTATAAACATTGAAGATTAAAATTATTTAAATGGAAAATTTCTTATCACTGGGAAGTTGACTTCACAACACACATCTAAGGGGAACACTTTACCCAGTTAATTAGTAAAGTTAATACATAGTTCCGGGGGGGGGGGAGTGTTCACATTAACTCCAAATATTAAATATATATGGGATTAATCTTCTCCTTTATGCTATAGAACACATATGCAAATAGTTATAATTAGACATTATTCCAGAAAGAGCCTAAGTTTTAATTTCTGGGTTCTAGGTGTCACAAGGGTAATGATGAGTCCCATATCCCAAGGATAGCAATAGACAAAGGTAAAACACGTAAGTTCCTTTAAAGTAGTTAAAAAATATAAAACGTAATTGCTCACAGTCCATTCTGTAGGGCAGAGGACTCAGTGATATGCTCTAAGCAGGAAGAGGAAGCTTCCCTGGACAACCCCAAGTGTTCACAGGCACTCTGATGCTAATAACACCTGATCACAGTAAGGATCCTTTCAGATATACGAGACTCCCTGCCTCACACATGCCCACGCACCTATCCACATGTTTCTTGATATCCTCGTGACCCCTCCCAACTGCTATGGAAACTTATATAAATCATATAAACAACTCTGGAATTTTCCTCATGGTATACTATGAACTTACAAGAACTGAAGGTCATTTTTTCAGAGGTACCCTCATTCCAGGCCTAAGGTTTATTTTTACAACTAGAAAGAGTTGATCGTTACTAGATTTAAACACACACCCCTCCATACACACACGTTTGTTGTTAATAACTGATTTCATAAAGGTATGAACGTTTAAATATAGCACACATGTGTGTGTATACATATATAAAAAGTACTGTAGTGTTAACTTAAGATTATGGGAGGTGAAGTCAGAGAAACTCCACTAACTGTATTATGTTGAGCAATTGACTTAAACTCTCTATCACTTGTCTTATCAGCAAAAAGGAGATAATACTAGCTACTGCCCAGGGTATTGTAAAGATTAAATGAATTAGAGCATATTAAGCATTTAACACCATATCTAAATCAGAGGAAGCACTTGAAAAATGTTAGCTATTGTTATCACTGTTTTCATGGTTTTAGGATTTCTTGAAAATGTCATGCCTTTTCATTTTTCTTGTGCTTTTGATCTGGCCTAGTTTTCATCTAGTATTTTTTTTCATCTTCTATGAAGTTCTATTAAATTTTAATATAGCTAAAAAATGTAACAGATGTATAGCAATGGAATAAAATCAAATATAAGCAAATTTTACCTTTGAGAGAAAAATTTGCTTATGTCATTCACTGTTCAAAATACTACATGGCCTTTTACTGGATTTACCAAATTATTAACTCTCCTCAATTAGGAGAGGTTTTTTTTCTGTTCTGCTAAAATTCAGATTTGTAAAGAATATTATTTGATAAATAATTGTTAGCAACTGATTTTATAATGTTATGGAGGTTTAAACAGCATGTTTAGTAAGTAAAAGACATATCGATCATATGTTAAAATGTATTCTTACTAAAATTTACCTTCAAAAATTATTTAGTACAATATGACAATGATTTCATTGTTTATGAACTTAAGAGAAATTTTAAGTCTTGTTACATTCTGCATTTTTGTGTTAATTAACAATAATGTTTTAAATTTAATTTCCAGGTTACACATTCCTTTGTTTCATAACCTCTGCTTTTCAAAGTATCTGTGGAAATTTTTTTCAATTATTTGTTGTTGTCTCGTCCCAAAGCCCCCAAGATTTGGCCCATGCTTCTTGAGTTAAGATGTGCTCCCAATCTTCCAGTTAGGTCAACCACAAAAATTAAGATATGATAGAAGGTCAGTGGAAGAAATTCATATCAAAACAACTACTCACCATGTCATTATGACAGCCTGCTGTAACAAATGTGCTTCTGTTTTAACTTATGACAATTAATTGCTAAAAGTAATTTAATCTGACAGAGGCAGGGTGTTGAAAGGCTCCTGGAGATGTCATAAAAGCGACCTTTCTGCCCATGTGCTGCCAAAAGCCATTTTTAACAAGGAGCTAAGGAAACAGTGCAACTTCTCTTGTACTTTGTTAATTAGTTATTGATTTGAAACAATGCACTTCCAAATACTGTTAGAGGAGTTAGACGCCAGCAAGGTCACTACCTGACAATCTAGTCCTGATAATCTTTAAACTATATGAGGATTCTTTGAAGCCTTTTGTTCCGCTGGCCTAAAATTGAGATTGTCTGGTTTGCTGAAATGTCTACATTTTTTTTATCATTGAACTTTTCAGTTTAAAATATTTTATATGTTAATAATCTGTTACTTAGTCATACTTCATACATGATATGCTTTAATTTTTCAGAATTCTTGTGCATGTAGTCTCAAATAAGTACATATCCTACAGAGAGTGTATATATGGCTTGATTAGTGATGCCAAAGAGAACAAGGAAATAATATTTTAGCCTCAAAAAGAGAAGCAAGGTAGAGGTTCTAGAATTCATTTATTGAACTTACTAGTTGATCTCTTTTTATTTTGAGTATTACATTTCTTAATAAAATATTTAAGTACAGGTTAAAAACTGCAGGCCTTTGAGCGAGTCAACCTGCACAGCACTGGGAAGGATAGAAAGATCAGATGGAGAGTTAGCACAGTACAAGGTTAAAAGTCGGGAGTTTTTCAACTCAGACTTCTTGGGCTCTCATCTTGAATTGTACTAATTAGCTGTCTGTCCTTGAACAAATCTATTCAACCTCTCTGTGCCTGTTCCCTGCAATGGGAACCGTAATAGTACCTGCCTCATATTTTGATTGTGAGGATTAAATGACTTAACACTTGTGAAGTGCTTAATCAGAAGCTGGTATGTAGTAACCACCTGATAAATGTTAGCTGCTGCTATTGATGATGATGATGATGATGATGATGATGATAAAATATAGTCCCTGCCCTTAATTCTGTGTTAATAATTTTGTATTTTATGTATGCAATATTTTCAATAGATAAATGATTATTTTTATTATTATCATATATTTCTTATTAAGTAAATTTGGATATATTTGTTCTACATAGAAAATATTAAAATAGCCTAGTAAAGTTGTCCTCTGTGTTTGTGTTTTATGAAGAACAGTGAAGGAAACATTTGTATATATCCCTGTTCTAAAATCAGAACAGCTGATAAAATAGTTATTTTACTAAAATATGTTAAATTTTTCAGTTTAATTGTTTAGATGGTGAGAAATCTAGGTTTACAGTGGATGAAATGTGTTTTCTTAGGATAGAATATCCTCCATTAAGAAGGAAATGCAGATTAAAGTACTGACATTTACAACTGTTAGTTGACAAAATTAATTGATAAAAATTTGAAGGGATTATAATGCCTGTTGTTGGCTGGATGTAAAGAAAGATTAGTCTCACTTAGTATGATGGGAATGTGAGAAAGCAATCTAGTAATGTTTATTAAAATTAAAAATACATAAAGCTTTCAACCCAGACGTTCTATTCTTGGAAATCTATCTCACTGAAGTAAAATTAGCTCTAATTCCAATCTATATTAGCAACAGCTTAAATATATCAGTTGATAACCAGAATTTAGTATCTAGATTTAAAATCATCAGATGAAATGGGGTGCCTGGGTGGCTCAGTCAGTTGAGTGACCAACTCTTGGTTTTGGCTCAGGTCCTGATCTCATTAGTTCAGGCCCCGCATCAGGCTCTGTGCTGACAATGTGGAGCCTGCTTGGGATTCCATTTCTCCCTCTCTCTGCTCCTCCCCTGCTTGTGCTCTCACATGCCCTCTCTTTCTCTCCCTCAAAAATAAGTAAGTCAACTTTAACATTTTTTTTGAAAAAAAATCATAAGATGGAATAGGCTTCTAATAAATGAATTCTAGAACTGCTACTTTGTCCCTAGTTTTTAAAGCTTAAAATACTATTTTGAGTAGAGGGGCCAAGAAGACTGAGTAAGAGGACCCTAAGCTCACCTTGTCACATGGATACCACTAACATCAGTGTAAATAACCCGGAAAATGACCTGCAGACTGGCAGAGCAAACTCCACAACTGAAAGGAGAGGAGAGACTACATTCATAGGGTGGGAAGGATGGAAATGCAATGGAGAGCTTTTCCTACTGCAGCCTTCTTCAGGGGTGGAGCATGAACAAGAAGAAGGGCAGGAAACAGACTATCATGCTTGGGAGACCACCTGGGGAAGATGAATGTCCATAACACTTGGTGTTAAAAGTGAGAAGGCCCAGGGACACCTGGGTGGTTCAGTCGGTTAAGTGGTTAAGCATCTGATGTCAGCTCAGGTCATGATCTCACAGCTTGTGAGTTCGAGCCCCACGTAGGGCTCTGTGCTGACAGCTCAGAGCCTGGAGCCTGCTTCAGATGCTGTCTCTCTTCTCCCTCTCTTCTGCCCCTCCCCTGCTCACACTCTGTCTCTCTCTCCTTCAAAAATAAATAAACAAACATTTTTTTAAAAAGTGAGGGGGGCTGGGGCGCCTGGGTGGCTCAGTCGGTTGAGCGTCTGACTTCGGCTCAGGTCATGATCTCACGGTCTGTGAGTTCGAGCCCCGCATCAGGCTCTGTGCTGGCAGCTCAGAGCCTGGAGCCTGTTTCAGATTCTGTGTGTGTCTCTCTCTCTCTCTCTCTCTCTGCCCTTCCCCCCGCTCATGCTCGCGCTCTCTCTCCTCTCTCTCTCTCTCTCTCTCTCAAAAATAAATAAACATAAAAAAATAATTTAAAAAATTTTTAAAAAAGTGAGGGGGGCTAAATTTTGTGAGTCCATACAACCAGAGGGACTTAAACCCTAGAATTTTAAAAATAAGAGGGCTCAGCTCTGGGAGGACCTGTATGGCAATAAGACATTGACTTTCCACCCTTAAAGAGGCAGTGTAACAAACATCCCCCCAGAAATACATCATAGAAACAGCAGTCTGGGAAAACACCTGGAGCACATAGGAGGATATTTACACATCTCAGAGTACATCCTGGAGGGTCAGGTTCATGGAGGGACTTCTCCAGGAACAAAGGAGCTGCCAGGCACCATCTATCTCACCCCGCCCCCAGCATAAACACATGGTCACCTTCAAGAAGCAGTGCAGTGTCAACATTTCACTACCTAACTTGCTTGTCTCAAGCTCCACCCTCTCACACTTTTGAAGATACACCGTTCCCAGTCATGCTTGCCTTAGTCCTGGTGCTGCAAGTCTCCTCCCCTAGAAAACCAGTCAAATGTGGCCAACAGCATGTCTTCCCACCAGCATACTTTGTGGGGCCTCAGATCTTGTACCATACTGCGGCGGTGGTAGCAGGTCCTGCAGAAGCCCAAGGTTCACCTTGTTAAAATTGCTTGCACCACCCTGCCCGGAGACCAAACACTGCTCACACAGGAAAATAAAGTCTCTGCAGGCAACTGAACTGAAAGAGAAAGCAGCCAGGACATAGCAATAGTGCACAGGAAATGCACATAGGAGAGACTCCTGAAGCACCAGGTTCTGGTGAACATGGGACTGTACTACAGAGCATTCCAGGACCTCTTCTTTATAAGGCCATTGTTTTCAAGAGGAGGAGATGTAGCTGACACAGAAACAGACACAGAGAGTTAGACAAAATGAAAGAGAGGAATATGTCCCAAATGAAAGAACAGGACAGAATCACAGCAAGAAACCTAAGTGAAATGGATATAAGTAGTATGCCTGATAGGGAATTTAAAGTAATGATCATAATGATTCTCACTGGACTTGAGAAAAGAGTGGAAGACATCAGTGAGGCCCTTAACAAAGGCACAGAAAATATAAAAAGAAGCCAAACAGAGATGAAGAACACACTAAATAAAATTTAAAAGACACTAGGTGGAATAAATAGGCTAGAGGAAGCAGAGGAAAGTAATATAGACCTGGAAGATAGAGTAATGGAAAGAAGTCAAGCCAAGCAGGTGAGAAAAAACAGTTATATGAAATGAGCATAGATTTAGGGGTCTCAGAAGCACCATCAAGGGTAATAATGTGCTCATTATAGGGATCCCAGAAGGAGAGAAAAGGGGTCAGAAAGTTTACTTGAAGAAATAATAGCTGAAAACTTCCTGAATCTGGGGAAGGAAACCTATCCAGATTCAAGAGGTAAGAAATGATCCAACAAAATCAACCCAAGGAGTTCCACACTAAGACACATAGTAATTAAAATAGCAAAAAGTAGTGATAAGGAAGAACATTTTTAAAAGCACCAAGAGAAGACTGTTACATAACAAGGGGAAACCAACCCCCCCCACCAAAGCTATTAGTGGATTTTTCAGTGGAAATTTTGCAGCCCAGAAGGGAGCAGCATGATAAGTTTAAAGTGCTGAAAGAAAAAAAAATTACAGCCAGGAATACTCTATCCAACAAAGCTATCATTCAGAATAGGAGAGAAAAAAAATTTTCCCGGCAAACAAAAGTTAAAGGAGTTCATGACCACTAAACCAGCCCTACAAGAAATGTTAAAGGGGACTCTTTAAGGGGCACCTGAGTGGCTTGGTTGGTTATGTATCCAGCTTCAGCTCAGGTCATGATCTCATGGTTCATGATTTCGAGCCCTGCATCAGGCTCACTGCTGTCAGCACAGAGCCCAGTTTGTATCCTCCATCCCCTCGCTTTCTGCTTCTTCCCAGCTCACACTCTCTCTTTCAAAAATAAATTAAAAAAGAAAACTTAAAAACATTAAAAAAAATTTTTTAATGGGGATTCTTTGAGTGGAAGGAAAACATTATAAGAGTAAGAAAAGTAGGAATCACAAAATAGTGAAAAGAAGCATATCTGTAAAAGTCAGTCAAGGACTCACAAAATGGAAGGATGTAATACCATATATGAAAAATGTGAGGAGGTAAGGGGTAAAGTATGGACTCAAACTTAAGTGACTGTCAACTTAATATAAACTTCTATATGCAGAAACTGTAATATACAAACTTAATGGTAACCCCAAATCAAAAACCAGTAATAGATATGCAAAAAATAAAGAGAAAGGAATCCTTTCACTAAAGAAAGCCAGCAAACCGTGAAGGAGAATAAGAGAAGAAAGGATCAGCGAAGAACTACAAAAACAACCACAAAATAAGTAACAAAATTGCAATAGATACATGATTATCAATAATTACTTTGAATTTACATGGACAAAACCCTCCAATCAAAAGACATAGAGTGATGGAATGGATTTTTAAAAAAAAAGACTCATCTATGTGCTGCCCACAAAAGACTCATTTTAGATCTAGAAACACATACAACTGAAAGTGAGGAGATGGAGAAACATTCATCATGTAAAGGGATATGAAAAGAAAGCCAAGGTACCTATACTTAAATTGGACAAAACAGACTTTAAAGTAAAGACTATAACAAGAGACAAAGAAGAACACTATATAATAATAAAGGGGACAGTCCAACAAGAAGATATAATAGTTGTAAATATTTTTGCACCCAACATGAACACCAGAATGCATAAAACAATTAATAACAAGCATAAAGGAACTAATAAATACTAATACAATAATAGTAGAGAACCTTACCTACATCAATGTACAGACCAGTTAAACATAAAATAGACAAGGAAAGAGTGACTTTGAATGACACTAGACCAGATGGATTTAACAGTTACATTCAGAGCATTCCATCCTAAAACAGCAGAATACACATTCTTTTCATGTGCACATGGAACATTCTCCAAAATAGATCACATATTAGGCTACAAAACAAGTCTCAACAAATTCAGAAACATCGAAGTCATTCCATGCTTCTTTTCTGAAATACTATGAGGCTAGAAATCAACTGTAAGAAAAAAATCTGGAAAGAACTTAAATAACATGCTACTAAATAAATGGATCAACCAAGAAATCAAAGAAGAAATAAAAAATTATGTGGAGAAAAATGAAAAACAATTGTACAAAATCTCTTTGATAAGGCAAAGTGGTTCTAAGAGGGGAAGTTTGTAGCAAGATAGGCCTACCCCAAGAAGCAAGAAAATCTCAAATAACCTAATCTTACATGTAAAGGAGCTAGAAAAAGAAAAACAAAACAAAACAAAAAAACCCAAACCAGCAGAAGGAAGGAAATAATAAAAGAGTAGAAGTAAATTATATAGAAACTAAAAAATAATAATAATAAATAATAAAAATAATAATAATATTGAATCAATGAAACCAGGAGCTGGTTCTTTACAAAGATCTACAAAATTCATAAAATTTTACCAGACTTGTCAAAAAGAAAAAAAAAGGGGGGGTGGGGGGCGGGGAAAGAAAATACTCAAATAAAAACACAAATGAAAGAGTAGAAATAACAACCAATACCAGAGAAATACAAAGGATTATAAGTGAATGTTATGAAAAATTATATGCTAACAAATTGGACAACCTAGAAGAAATGGATAAGTTCCTAGAAACATATAACCTATCAACTCTGAAGGAGGAAGAGGCAAAATTTGAACAGACCAATTACCAGCAATAAAATTGAATTAGTAATCAAGGAACTCCCACTGAACAAAAGTCTATCACCAGATGGCTTCACAGGTAAATTCTACCAAACTTTTAAAAAAGAATTAATACTTCCTCTCTCAAACTTTTTTCAAAAACTACAAGATGAAATCTGAGTGTGGTTTTGATTTGTATTTCCCTGATGAGGAGCGGTGTTGAACATCTTTTCATGTGCCTGTTGGCCATCCGGATGTCTTCTTTAGAGAAGAGTCTATTCATGTTTTCTGCCCATTTCTTCACTGGATTATTTGTTTTTCGGGTGTGGAGTTTGGTGAGCTCTTTATGGATTTTGGATACTAGCCCTTTGTCCGATATGTCATTTGCAAGTATCTTTTCCCATTCCGTTGGTTGCCTTTTAGTTTTGTTGGTTGTTTCCTTTGCTGTGCAGAAGCTTTTTATCTTCATAAGGTCCCAGTAGTTCATTTTTGCTTTTAATTCCCTTGCCTTTGGGGATGTGTCAAGTAAGAAATTGCTACGGCTGAGGTCAGAGAGAGCCAAAGCATAAGAGACTCTTAAAAACTGAGAACAGGGGCGCCTGGGCGGCTCAGTCGGTTAAGCGTCCGACTTCAGCCAGGTCACGATCTCGCACTCCGTGAGTTTGAGCCCCGCGTCAGGCTCTGGGCTGATGGCTCGGAGCCTGTTTCTGATTCTGTGTCTCCCTCTCTCTCTGCCCCTCCACCGTTCATGCTCTGTCTCTCTCTGTCCCAAAAATAAATAAACGTTGAAAAAAAAATTTAAAAAAAAAAAAACAACTGAGAACAAACTGAGGGTTGATTGGGGTGGGAGGGAGGAGAGGGTGGGTGATGGGTATTGAGGAGGGCACCTTTTGGGATGAGCACTGGGTGTTGTATGGAAACCAATTTGACAATAAACTTCATATATTGAAAAAAAAATACAAGAGGAAAGAAAACTTCCAAATTCATTGTATGAGTTCAGTATTACCTGATATAAAAACAAGATTAAAACACATCAAAGAGAGAGAGAGAGAGAGAGAGAGAGAGAGAGAGAGAGAACTACAGGCCAGTATCTCTGATGAACATAGATGTGAAAATCCTCAACAAAATACTGGCAAACCCAATGCAACAATACACTCAAAAAAAAAAAAATCATTACCACAGTCAAGTGGGTTTTATTGCTGGGATGTTAAGGGCAATTCAGCATTTGCAAATCAATCATAATACATCACATCAATAAGATCATTAAACCGTATGATCATTTTTGATAGATTTAGGAAAAAGCATTTGACAAAGTATAACATCCATTCATAATAAAAAAAAACAATAAAGGTTTTGAGGGAACATACTTCAATGTAATAAATATGAAAAACGTACAGCTGACATCTTAGTAGAGGAAAACTGGGAGCTTTTCCCCTAAGGACAGGAACAAGACAAGGATGTCCACTCACTACTTTTATTCAACATAGTACTGGAAGTCCTAGTCATAGTATTCAGGCAAGATAAAGAAGTAAACAGCATTCAGATTGGTAAGGAGGAAGTAAAACTTTGACTATTTGCAAATGGCATGATACTATATATTAAAAAAAACAAACAAACCCTAAAGACCACCAAAAAATTACTAGAACTGATAAATGAATTCACTAAAGTTGCAAGATACAAAATCAATGTACAGAAATCCATAGTATTTCTGTTTTTCTAATATTCAAGTAATTTTTATTTTCTTTATGAGAATCTGAATTTTTCTTTTTTAAATATAATTTATTGTCTAGTTAGCTAACATACAGTGTATACACTGTGCTCTGGGTTTCGGGAGTAGATTCCCATGATTCATCTCTTACATACAATACCCCGTGCTCATCCCACAAAGTGCCCTCCTCAATGCCTGTCACCCATTCAGAAATCCATAGTATTTCTGTCCCCTAATAATAAAGTAACAGAAATTGAGAAAATCCTATTTATATTTACACCGAAAATAATAAAATACCTAGAAATAAATTTAACCAAAGAGGTGAAAGACCTGTACTCTGAAAACTCTAAAACATTAGTGAAAGAAATTGAAGATGATACAAAGAAATGGAAAGATATTTGATGCTCATGGATTGGAAGAACAACTATTGCTAAAGTGTCCATAATACCTAAACAATCTATATGTTTAATGCAATCCCTATCAAAATGCCAACATCATTTTTCACAGAACTAGAAAAAACCATCCTAAAATTTGTATGGAAGCACAAAAGACCCCAAATAGCCAAAGCAATCTTGAAAAAGAAAAAGCTAGGTAACATAATTCTGGACATCAAGTTATATTACAAAGCTGTAGTGATCAAAATAGTATGGTACTGACACAAAAATAGACCTGTAGATCAATGGAACAGAATAGAAAGCTCAGAAATACACCCAAAATTTTATGGCCAATTAGTCTTTGACAGAGGAGGCAATAATATCCAATGGGAAAAAGACAGTCTCTTCAGCAAATGTTGTTGGGGAAACTGGGCAGCTATATGCAAAAGAATGTAACTGGACCACTGTCTTTCACCATACACAAAAATAAATGGATTAAGTATGTAAATGTGAGACATAAAACCATAAAAATCCTAGAAGAGAGTCTACGCAATAATTTCTCTGATATCAGCAATAGCAACATCTTTCTGGATATGTCTCCTGAGGCTAAAGAAATAAAAGCAAAACTAAACTATTCACAATACATCAAAATTAAAAGCTTCTGCACAGCAAGGAAACAATCAGCAAAACTAAAAGACAACCTAACTGAATGAGAGAAAATACTTGCAAATGACATATTTAATAAAACATTCATATCCAAGATATATAAAGAATTTATACAACTCAACACCCAAAAAACAAATAATCCAATTTAAAAAATGGGCAGAAAACATGAATAGACATTTCTGCACAGAAGACATAGAGATGGCAAAAAGACACATGAAAAGATTCTTAACATCACTCATCAGGGAAATGCAAATCAAAACCACAATGAGCCTACACCCTACACCTGTTGGAAAAGCTAAAATCAAAAACACAAGAAACAACAAGTTTTGGCGAGGGTATGGAGAAAAAGAAAGCTTCGTGCACTGTTGGTGGGAATGCAAACTGGCACAGCCACTATTTAACAATATAACTACCCTACAATCCATTGATTGCAATACAGAGTATTTACTTAAAGTATATGAAGGCACTAATTCAAAGAGATGTATGCAGCTCTGTGTTTACTGCAGCATTATTTACAGTAGCCAAATTATGGAAGCAGCGCAAGTGTCCATTGATAGATGAATGCATAGAGAAGAAGCGGTATACATGTACAATGGATGGAATATTATTCAGCCATTAAAAATAATTCAGTCTTGCTATTTGAAGCAACATGGGTGGATCTAGAGAGTATAATGCTAAGTGAAATAAGCCAGCCAAAGAAAGACAAATACCATATGATGCTATTCATATTTGGAATTTAAGAAATAAAACAAGGGGAGAGAAAAAAGAGACAAACCAACAAAACAAACTCTTAATTGTAGAGAACAAACAGATGGCTACCAGCGGGAGGGTGCATGGGGTAATGGATGAAATAGGTGTAGGGGGTTAAGAGTACACTCATCTTATGAGCACTGCGTAATGGATTGAACTGTTGAATCACTGTGTTGTGTACCTGAAACTTAAAAAGCACAGTATGTTAACTACACCAGAATTAAGATTAAATTAAATTAAAGACTAAAATATTACTTCAGCTCAAATTTTTCACAAATTTAAAATATCCAAATTTGTTTGAATGAATTAGGTTTTATAATAGGGAAGCTACAGTATGTTTTAATTAATACAGTTTTTATCAGTATATTTTAAGGTGTTTTAAGAAGTTCATTTATAACAGTAAATAGCCATTGCAAGTACATAAATAACTTACATTTTTGCAGTATATCTTGCAGGTAAAACATTTGTTACATGCTGTTTGCCAGGCTTTTTACTTTACATCTGTTCGACCTCCCTATTCTGTACCCTATGAGATAGCAACCCAGATTCTCTTTGTTCCCAAAGTTTTTGTTCTATTTTATTGGGAAAAGGTACAGTTTTAAAGGTTTCCCAGACTAACCTATCATATACAACTGAGGATTTTGAGCATGCAAAAGAGTAAGTAATCACTCTAAGACAAAGCTGGTTAAACAGCGCTGTCTGGATAAGAACTGAAGTCTGAGAGAGAGAGAACGAACATGCATATGTGTGGGTGTATCAATATATTGTCTCTGGCAATTGTAAATAATCTTTGCATAGTTTTTAAATTATTAATTCTTTGGAGACAGTTTACACATCTTGTTTTTCAAGTGTAATCACAGACAAATCATCTGGTTAACGTATCTTACAAAGCAGAGATATCAAATCATAGGCATTTACATTTGATCCACGATGCCTAAAAGTACTTGTCCTCCCGCACAAAAGCTCTCCAGGACCCCCAGGAAATCCCTGCTTCCCTAATTACCTCCCTTCATCCCCCAAATTTCTACAAAATGTGCTACGTATATAATGCATACTGAAAATAATTTAACCTTTTCTTGATGGCACAGGTTGACATGAGTTTTTGCTATATCATAATTGTAGCTTTAGATTCAGATATAGATCCTGTGAGTCATACTTAGCTTCTGACTATACCATTTTGTTTATAGAGAATGTTCTAGACCATGCTGTCTGGAATGCTTGACATGTCTTCAATGTGCTATCATAATGCTAATTACCTTTAGGGTTATAAAATAGTCTTCTAACCCTTATGCCCTCCCCAACACACACACACACACACACACACACACACACACACACACACACACACACTCAAAGGTATTTCTCTTGCTTCTCACCGTACTGAGTTATTCATTAGATGGTAGTAGCTAGATCAACCTTGGTAAGTGAATTGTATGTATGCTTGTGGGCCTATACATCACATCTATCTTTGCTACTGTGGTTTCTCCATTCATGCACTGAGTGTGCCAGCTCTAAGTTAGCCAGTATCAGAATCTGACAGATGTAAACTGGCTGAGTCTTCCTGTCTTCTCGGTTGTTTATTGCCTCTTCTGTGGTGGCTACTCTCTTGTAAGTGATCACATGGTACAAGGTCTTCACTTAGTGTGTGTCTTTACTTTCTTCAGGCTTCCAAGAGTTACTTAGCAAGGAATTATAACAATCTCTGAGTTCTTGCTAGGATGTTGTGGTAGGCAGAATAGTGTCTTCCAAAGATGCCCACATTCTAATCCCTAGAACCTGTGAGTATGTTATTTTACATGGCCAAAAAAAAAAAAAAATGCAGATATGATTAACATTAAGGACCTCAAAATAGGGAGGTTGTCCTAGATTAATTAGGTGGGCCTGATATAATCATTCAAGTTCTTAAAAGTAGAAGCGGGAAGCAAAAGTGTGAGTGGAAAAGGAGATATAACTATGGAAGAATGGTCAGAATGATGCAAGGCTGCTGACTTTAAGATGGAAGGAAGCTGTAAGCCAAAGGGGCAGCCTCTGGAAGCTAGAAAAGGCAAGGAAATGGATTTTCCATTAAAACCTTCAGAAAGGACCCCTTGATTGTAGCCCAGGGTGACCTATGTCAGACTTCAAACATACAGAAATATAATACATTTGTGTTGTTTTAAGCCACTAAATTTGAGGCATTGTGTTACTGCAGCAATAGAAAATTTAAACAGATGTTAAATCCTATATCCTGAGACAGTGCTTATGTATCAATGAACTCTCCTTATCCAACTGAATGTTGTATCCTCCTTGATCCAGCATGTTCAAAATTCAGTCCCATATACACTCCTTTGCTCCTGCCTATAAGTATAGACTAAGTCTTGCAACTCCTTCATGGGGTAGTCCCTTTCCTCTCTTAGGAGACCCAGCACTTCCCTGGATAGGGTATACAATGACTTAATCCCAGTTATTGGCGTAGGACCAGAAGTGAAAGTGAGAGCAGGGGTCAAGGGAGCACATGTTGTCTGGCAAAAGCAGTAGCTTCTGCATCATCTTCAAGCATGCACTAGCCTTTAACACAGAGGCATGGGCTACTTCTGTAAGCTTTGAAGGTTCAGGGGAATCTGGGGACTTAAAAGATGTAGATGCCTCCACTCCTTGGCTCAGGGTTCCACTCCTTGTGAATTAGGGCCCTAACCCTGTGTTGTACATCTGAGAATCCAGCTTTCTCCGGAGCTCTGCTTCTATCATAAAAATACTGGGCCTAGTCCTTAGCGTCTTTTGCCTTCCTGCTGCAGAAGGTGAGAGTATCTCTACATGATGCTATAGAAATTCTCTGGCTTTCACTGTTAGTCTTGTGCTAATTAATCACTCGCAGCCTTTTATCTTGTTTTGTTTTGTTTACAAAGCATCTATTGCCCTTGGAAATGACCATCCAATCCTATAGTCCTTATAATGATATACTTTTCAATGCCAATGCATGTACCTGCTGGTGTATTCCTTTCTGCCAGTAAATACTTCTAGTTCATTATTGCTGAAAGTTTTTAATGGTTGCACTGCTACTGCATGCCAGGGTTTGTCAGTATTCCACCTACTACAGGCATTGAAGTCTTGTTGCCAGCTAGCCGGTGGACAGGTAATTCATCTCCAAAATTTATACCTTAAAGTCACCTTTTTAAGACCAGACACTGGAACCAACTGTCATAGATCAGATTCCCTTAGAAGCAGATTGATGGAAAGATGAGCATAATGATCTAATGAGCCAGTGGGAGATTTACTGGGGATTATTCTCAGGATAAACACCTTTAGAGAATTGAAGGAATCATAGCTAGTCTTCAAAGGGAGCAAAGATAGTTCTCCCAAACTGGGGCAAGGGAGCTAGGCCCTTATTCCCCAGCACTAACCAGCCATTCAAAGCAGTTGCCCTCTAAGAAGGAGGTATCATCTTGGATATGGTGGCTCCCTTCCCAGGAAATCAATAACAGGAGAAAGGTGTTTGGCTGCAAGAGCTGTCAGCCATCAACACTCAAAGCAGATGGGGGGATGAGTTCTTCAATTTCATGGGGTCAGCGTTTGGGGTACTGAGCCGTACCTTACAGTAAAACTACCACCATTACAGTATGTATTCATAAATAATGTGTTGTTCAACTGGAAATATTGAGCAGCAAGCTCAGATGCAGTTATGTAAAGATAGGAAAATATTGTTAGTGTAAATGAAAGCCCTTAGTAGAAGGTAAGCTGAACAGATACTTGGATTGTGCTCTGACCTCAGTTTCCCTCAACATTTACAATAGCTCTTTTACAGGAAAGTCAAGGAACAATGTTGTCTTGAAAAACATTACTTTCTATAGTTGGAGCATGTAGCAGAGAAAATCAACATAAAAATGGCTAGAAGAAATGTGCTGCTCTGTATTTCCTATTTCTCAGCTTCCCATGATCTACCTCTAGCTTGTAGTTTAGTGAAAGCACAATACTTTTGTGAGGTATATTCAGTGCCCTCAGCTGAAACAACAACAGATCATAAACAGGAGACAAGAATCCACATCCACATATGGTTAGGAAAAGCCGAATACAAATAGCACTCTAGGTTTGGACCGTTGGGTCATTATGTCTTAGGATGATGATGAAGTGTTAGTGGGGGCCATGGTGATGACAGTCCTTAGCATATCTGCCTCATAAGTCCCACCACTACCTCCTGATCAGGTTGCCCACTGCATCTGATGTACAGCTATCATTCTGGAATCTTGTTTTATCATTTTCTTTTGAAGACTCCCTTTGTCACTTTGTTGTATTATTTCTTCTATTTCCTATAGTTCATGTCTTCATCTTTCTTATTTTATTTCTTACTTTGAAGGAGCACATCTTCTAGTTGTTTCTTTAGAAGAGAGTAATGAGATACTATTTTTTTCATCTTTGTGTGTTTGAAAAGGTTTTCATCTTGCATTTATATTTGATGATATTTTGGCTGGGTATAGGATTATAAGTTGGATATTATTTTCCTTTTAAATTTTGGAGAAATTTTTTATCACGCTCTTGATTCTCCAATTACTATTGAAAAGTCCAATATTGTGCTGAATCCTAATCATTTAGTTTTCTTTCTTGAAACTTATAGAATCTTCTCTTTATTCCTGAGTTCTAAATTTCACACTGGTATGCCTCTATATAGATCTCATTCATCCATTATGCAGGGTATTTTTTCAGCCTTCACAATCTATCAGCTAGTGTTCTGAAAATGTTCTTAAATATTTTGTTGTTGATTTCTTCCCTTACGTTTTGTCTTTTTCTTTCTAGAACTATTTTGGAATGATGAATCTCTTAGACTTATCATTGGACTTTCTGCTTTTCTATTTTTCATTATCTTTTGCTTCTAGGAGATTCCCTTAACTTAAGCATCTAACCCCTCTATTGAAATTTTTTTCCAGATGTTTTGCTTTTAACTTGAAAGAACTCTTTTTGTTCTTTATCTCTTTTTAATAGTACATTTCTTTTATGCATGTGTTATCTTCTGTGATCTCTCTAAAGCTAATGGCAGTGTTTTTGAAATTTTCCTCTTTCATCAAAGTCTTTGTTTCTTCCAAATTGCTTTTTTCTATTCTGGTCTCTATATTTTGTATTAAAGGCTTTCTTCAGGTGTCTAATTACGTGTGGTTGTCTGTTAATGTTTATTAGTGGGAATTAAAAAGTTAATTGGAACCTCTAAGCGTATTAGTAGGGCTTATAATGTTTGAGCTTCACTGTAGGCAATAGGAGTAGTCTACTTGTTGGGAATTTTCCACCATTCCCACCCTTACCAATTTTTTTTTAGTGTTGGAATTTTATCCAGCTTTATTGAGATATAACAATTATGTAAGTTTAAGGTATGCAACATGTTGACTTTATATGTGTATACATTGCAAAATGATTACCACAGTAAGGTTAGCTATAAACACATTCATCAGCTCACTCAGTACTTTTTTTTTTTTTTTTTTGGTGGGGAGAAGTTTTAAAATCTACCCTTTTAGCAACTTTTAAACATACAATATAGTCTTATTAACTGTAGTCATCATACTGTTCATTATGTTCCCCAAACTTATTCATCTTATAACTGGGAGTTTGTACCCTCTGACCACCTTCACGCATTTGCCCGCCCTGTAATGCCTGGCAACCATCAATTTATTCTCCTTTATAGGAGTTTGGTTTTTGTGTGTGTGTTTGTGTGTTTTTGTTTTGTTTTGTTTTTTTAAGATTGCACATATAAGTGAGATCACACAGTATTTGTCTTTCTTTCTTCTATCTGCTTTCCTTCAGTTCCAAGGTACTTAGAAATGTATCTCTGTGCTTTGGAGAATTTTGCATCATAAATGGAGTTAGACAGTGAGCATTTCTCATGGCCAACTTGGGATTTGACTTTCTTAGATCTGCTAAATCGGTTGCCATTCTTTCTGGTCTCCATCTTCCAAAATCTTCCTTCATTTCTTCCTAGGCCTTGTGGATTTGTCTTTGTTTAAAAAACAAAAAACAAAAAAACCTTTTGCTATAGTTTTTATGGGGCTTGGGTTGTTAATGCTGTCAGATATGGATGTTTAATCTGCTGTTCTAAGCTGGAACTAGATCGTAAGTATTTAGAGAAAAGGTCAATAAACTTTCTTAAAAAAACTAGAGAGTAACTAATTTAAACTTTCAGGCCATATGGACTTTGTCACAACTCCTAAACTCCACTGTTGTAAGAGAAAGCAGCCATAGATAATGAACAAGTGGACATGGCTCTGTTCCAGTAAAACTTTATTTGTAATAGGTTTGATCACCTCTGTTTAGGAAAAAGATTTACCTTTTTTTCTTGTTCTTTCTTCCTTTGGTCAGCTTTATTGAGATAAAATTTATATACTGTAAATTGTACCAACTTTAAGTGTACAGTTGGCTGTGGTTGATTAATGTATACCATTGTGTAACTATCACTACCATCATGATAGAAAATCATTTGCATCACCCCAAAAACCTTTCTCATGTGTCCTTTGGCAGTCTGTTTGACCCTGCCAACTGCTAATTTACATTTTAATACTACAGTTTTGGCTTTTCTAGAATTTCCTATCAATCAAATCATATAATATGTAGTCTTTTGTGTCTAGTTTCTTTCACTTAGCCTTTTTTCTTTGTTGTAGATGAATAAATGGCAGAAAATTAATAATAGATCTTAAGCTAGGTTCAATTTCTCTCTCATAAGGTGGCAGAAGCTATTCAAGGAAAAGAAGAACATGTTTAACTTTCAGAAAATAAGCTTTTTCACTTCACAAAGAGTCTTTTTTCATATGAACCTGGCCCACAGTACGTGTTACCTATATAAGCAACACTCTTGTCCCTTTTTCTTAAAAGCTCTTAACCATTTGGTTCATTGCTACAAAAAGCAGTAGCTTTGGTTATGCCTACATAGAGGGAAGGATATTAAATGTATTTCAATGATGCAGTATACAGGAATTGAGATTACATATATGGTGGGGGAGGGGGTGGTCAGACTACTTAGGTTTGAACTCTAGCTCTGCCATATAGTAGCAATTTTCTTGAGTAAGTTTCTTAATCATTCTTTTCCTGTGCATCTGATTATGCAGATAATAATAGTATGTACTTCATAGAATTGTTGTCTGGATTAAGTGAGTTACTATTTATAAAGAATTTAGATCTGTGCCTGCCTCAATATGTACTTTAAAAGCATTATTATGATTGCACTATAGGTTACACTAAGACAGGGAAGCCTAAATTTTATTAGAGTGAATAGAATCATTAATGTTTACTTTATTGGAAGAGCTTAGAGCATAGTTTTGGAATCTAGGAATCCTAACAGCCCTATCTGCCTTCCGTTCCAGGTTACCCATATTTTGTGGTAATTATGGCTCAATCACAAAGCATTTGGCACCATTTCCATAAATAATGGATCATAATTATTTGCTTATCTGGTTTTTTTTTTTGTTTTACTAACTTCTTGATAGTTAATTGTTGTTTAAACTTTATATTGAAACACACTAAAAACAAAACAAAATGAAACAAAACAAAACAAAAAAACAATGTTCATGTCAGCCCAATATGATTTAAAAGGTTAGCTAGTATAGCCTAGCAGATGCCAGAACCAGACAGGTTAGCTTACAGTCTGGCAAGTTGTATCACATTGAGAAAATTAATTACTCTCTGGAAATTGGGATATTTAGAGCATCTATGTCATAATGTCATTGTCAGATTAAATGAGGGAGAGCATATAGCCAGTTCAAGTGGTTAATGTCTTAGTCAAGATATGGTGATACCTTGGGCTGGGATAGTAAGAGTGGAAATTAGAAGTTTACGGATTCTAGAAACATTTTGGAGGATAAATGAAATTGGATAAATTGAAGGACAGGGGAAGAGGAAAAGGTCAAGGGTCACTTCTAGATTTTTGGCTTGAACAATAGGGTGGGGTGGAGGTACCACTTAGCAAGATGAGAAAGACTGAAAGAAAACGGATAATGGGATCAGAAAACCAATTCAGATTTTGCTTTTGGACATGCTAAGCTTGAGATATGTGAAGTTCAAATATCTTTGATACACTTCTGAATACTGATCCTTTTGTCAGTTATGTTCATTCTGTTCATAGCCATTTATAATTTATTAATGTAGCCATATTGACAAGTAACATAGCCTTGAATCTGTCTTTAAGATGGATAGCTGGCAATAATATCTAGACACCTAAAAGGCAAGCAAAAGTTGATAGCTTCAAGATGTCTCTAGCTTATAGATTCTTTTGTCTATTTTCATTATATTTAAGATTGAATGGTATGAAATTGCCACTTTTTAAGGTCAAAAATGTCTAATGTTGGTAACTCCATATGGATCAACTTAATATTTAAAAACAAAATAAAAGTGCTTTACTTTTGAAATTGTTTTTATTATATGTATGCTATACCATTAGTTTTTATGCATTTATATATACCCCTAGTTCTGTAATCACTGTTAAACACAAATACATACTTTTTTAAAGATCACACATTTAAAATATGCCAAAATGAAGATAAATTTTTAATCCAAACTATTTAAACGGATCAAAATTAAAATATATCTCATTTGAAATAAAATATATTTTATACACAACTGTTTTTACGTTTGTTCTGTACTAGTGCACAATTTATGCTATGTTCACATACAAAGTTCTTAACAGAATCATCTAAAAGTTTAAACCTAAAGCATGTAAGTTCCTTGTGTATGCCTTTCTAAGTTATGGTCATATGGTATTTGTGTTTCATTTCTTCTGGAAAGGTACTGAACCAGCCAATTCCTAAAAATATTAATTTTCTTTCATTTTGTACCTGTGGATGAGTTGGATGAAAGATGGTAATTTACATTTTTGCATCCTCAGAAATCCATTTGACTTATCTGCCTCCATCTAGATTTCATTGAGATACATTTTACCTAATGAAAAGTCTTAGCTTTTTCAAAGAAAGAACTTTGATTTGCAAATTTTGCCGTAAAAAATGTATAGAAGGTGTAGATTTTATATTAGTGTTCTTTCTCCAGTTGATGTCTTCCATGTAAATAGCAAATCTGTGATAGAACTAAGGACAGCTGTTGGGGGTAGGAGCGTATGTATGTGAGACATATGTGACTCAACTGAAAGTGGTGACATAGGTGTATGCTAGTTTAAAGTCAAAAATGCTAGATTTTAATATATATAATTTTCTTAGTTGATACGCTTACCAGTATAAACACAGAAAGATTTACATGAAGTAAAATAATCGTGACATTTTTGATTTTAAAATTGGACGTGTAAAAAACCTTCAATTCATAAACTTTCATTTTACTTTTCTTAAAATGAATTATAAGTTTAAAGTATATACTATAGGAGCATTCATTTTATAACTTTGTAGCAACAGGTTAGCTGAAGAAAAATCTGTCAAATTTGGCAATGGTTCAGAAAATATGTGAACCTGTCACTGTAAGCAGTCTCAAAGGGTGAAATGCTTTACAGAAGCTAATTAACCTTAGAAAATAATTACACAAATATGCAAATGTTGTTTAGATAATTCCATGTGTTATCAGCTCAGGTAGTCCATCATAAATGCAGACTTTGCAATGCCTAGGTAGTAGAATCTGGCATATGTGATAAGGCTTTGGTTACTGCATCACTTCTGTTTGGCATTTAACAATTAATGATGGCAAGGGTACATCAGGAAATTCAACCTGAGTACAGCCCGGTTCCACAGTATAAATATCCTGTGCATTCGGCCTCCAGCAGACTCTAATTAATAGATTTACTTCTTTTCATGTGGTTCGTATGTTTGCATATTCTAAAATTATAAGTTACTCAGTACCATATGAACTCTGATATGATGAAGAAACCTATAATGCAGATTTAGTATGTTTGCATTTCTGTAATTGAAGCATATTAAGAAAGTCTTTTCCTTTTGAAATCTGTTTAGTTTCAAAATATATTATTGGTAATATACATTCTCCAGATTATGGTTTGTAAATATGTAATGTTTGTGGGCAAAATGTGGGCTGCAAGTTGGAAATGACACAAATTTACCTTAGAACAGAATCACCACTTGTATAAAATTGGGATTTTAGTAATGTAATATGTCAGAAATACATATTAAAAACTCTCCGTTCATTATTTCCTGTGCTACCATTATTGTGCTTACCTGTTGTAGGAGGCAAGAAATATTTGGCAGAATTTGTTATGTCTTAAAATGGTAGGAATCTGACTCTCTTGAAAAGTGAATAGTAAAAAGCTATAATTTTGTGAAAGCTTTGGGAACTAGTTACATATGAAAGCCAACTTTTTTATAGCTAAGATTTATCTCCTTTATCACCTGTTTTTTAAAATTATATTTTTTCTTCACATTTTTAATTTCCAGTTAGTTAACATATAATGTAATATTAGTTTCAGGTATAGAATTTAGTGACTCATCACTTACATGTAACACACGGTATTCATCTCAAGTACCTTCCTTAATACCTATCACCCATTTAACCCATCCCGTCCAGTAACCCTCACTTTGTTCTCCATGGTTAAGATTATGTTTCCTGGTTTGCCTCTCCCCCTGCCCCCCGCCACCCATGTTCAATGTTTTATTTCTTAAATGCCACATACGGGTGAAATCATATGGTGTTTGTCTTTCTCTGACTTATTTTGCTTAGCATGATACTCTGTAGCTCCATCTATGTCGTTGCAAATGGCAAGATTTCATTCTTTTTGAAGGTTGAGTAATATTTCATTATATATATAAACCACTTCTTTATCCATTCATCAGTCAGTGGACATTTGGACTCTTTCTGTAATTGGGCTATTGTTGATAATGCTACTATAAACATTGGAGTGGGTGTGTCCCTTGGAAGCAGTATTTTTGTATCCTTTGGGTAAGTACCTAATAGTGCAATTGCTGGGTTGTAGGGTAGTTCTATTTTTAACTTTTTGAGAAACCTCCATACTGTTGTCCAGAATGGCTGCACCAGTTTTCATTCCCACCAGCAGTGTAAGAGGGTTCCCCTTTGTCTTCATCCTTCCCAACATCTGTCATTCCTGTGTTGTTAATCTTACAGATTCTGATAGATGTGAGGTGATATCTCATCGTAGTTTTGATTTATATTTACCTGATGATGCGTGATGTTGAGCATCTTTCATGTGTCTGTTAGCTATCTGGATGTCTTCATTGAAAAATGTCTATTCATGTCTTCTGCCCATTTTTTAACCAGATTATGTTTTTGGGGTGTTGGGTTTGATACGTTCTTTATAGATTTTGGATACTAACCCCTTTATCTGATACGTCATTTGCAAGTATGTTCTTCCATTCGGTAGGTTGCCTTTTAGTTTTGTTGTTTCTTTCACTGTGCAGAAGCTTTTTATCTTGGTAAAGTCCTAATAGTTCATGTTTGCTTTTGTTTCCCTTGCCTCTGTAGACGTTGTCTAGTAAGAAGTTGCTACAGCCAATGTCAAAGAGGTTGCTGCCTGTGTTCCTCTCTAGGATTTTGATGATTTCCCGTCTCACATTTAGGTCTTTCATCCATTTTGATTTTATTTTTGGCTAATAGTAGAGGTGACAGGTAAAGTTGGACCAATAATAATATTTTGCTGTAGTTTTAAACATAGGCAGGGTAATAATGCATGTAAAAAGATGTGTATTTTCCATATATTTCTTGTAAGATTTTGTGGGTCAAAGGTTAGCAAAATCCTTTCCCCTTCTACATGAGAATCTGATCTTCAGGTAACTTTCTAGCTCTATATCCTTTAAAGCCTGATAAGTTGGTATCTTAAGTTGGGTTTCCCAGAAACAGATTCTGAAGGTGCATGCAGGCATTTTGTTGGGGAGTTCTCTTGGAATCAGTACCTGTAGTGGAGTTTAAAAAATAGAATTTGGCTGAAGAAGTTGAATCACAGTACAATCACAACAAAGGCCTCATCTGACTCCACTGGTGATCTCTGGATCTAGTATGGCTTTTCAGAGATGTCTTGCCTTGAGACAAGAGATAGAGCTTTTACAGATCCATGTCATTTTGACCAGTCATTGGGTGTAAGTTGCCTCAGAGAGGGGATTCTGGGAAGCATATCATAGTAGCATCCACTCTAAGTGGCTAGTTGCTAGGGCACATTGCCTACAGTAGAAAATGACCCCTGATTGGTAAACTGCTTCTGGATTAGAAGGAATTACAAATACCAAGCTTTGATCTTCCCTGAGAGTAGTAACTTCTGTAATTGGGCATGTCCCTTGCAGCCAGGGATCCTGAAGTGATGCCTATGGAGTTGTTGCAAGAGGTATTAGCTTCTGTGTGGTATAAGACTTTCAAGGCAGGGATAACTCTTGCATCTGCCTAAAGTGAGTCTGATTCCCTCATTTCCAAACTAGTATTCCATGGTCCCAAGACAGTAACTCCTGGAAGGCCATCTGATCTGTTACAGGAGCTTCTGCGAGACTCCCACTTAAAAGGAATGGCTGGTGCTACCCTGCTGGCAAACTGTGACTCCTACCCTGTATCATTTTTGGATCAATAGATGTCAAGTGTGGCCCAGAATAGTCTTGTGTAATTGTTTAGTTGTGAGTATAGATGGCCCCCTTAACTGGGTGTTATAGATGTTTTTTCACTTGGGTCTCACTTTTTAGAAGATTTGGTTTTAAAATCTAAAGCTGAAGAGTCATTTGATAACCTTAGAATCAGGCTAAAAACATTTAAGCACTTGGGGCACTTGGATACTTGAGGTTTCTTTTTCTTCCTGCTGACAGGCCACTATTAACAGATATTGTCTCCATAGAGATGGAGGGAAAGACTCAGCTATGATACTAATCTCTGAAAATCATAGTCTTATTTGTGAATGGTGGAAAGAACTGTTGGTTCTTAGCTCTCCTTTAATCATGGATGGGTCATTTGGGCCTGGTTGGCAGTTTCCCTTATATCCTATGAGTCACAAAGTTTTGCTGATTCTTCCTTTGTAATGACTCATTCCATCCCTTCCTTTCCATTTATTCTGCTATCACCCCGAGTAGTATTATAGTCTTTATTACCTCATATGTGAATTACTGAACTGCTACCCTGGACATGTTCTATATCTTTTAAGTTTTGCCTAATATGAGCTGCTTCATAAGATCCCAGACTGAATTTCATGAGACTTTTGTCTAAGGTTTTCAGACCACAGCTCTTCCTTGACATACAGTGGAATTCCATCTCGATAAACCCTGTTGTAAGTTGAAAATGTCGTAAATCAAAAAGGCATTAAATGCACCAAACTACTTAACATTGTAGCTTAGCCTTGCCTACTTTAAACATGCTCAGAACACTCACTTAGCCTACAGTTGGGCTAAATCATCTAACACAAAGTCTATTTTCTAATAAAGTGTTGAATATCTCGTGCAATTTATTGAATACTGTACTGAAAGTGAAAAGTAGAAAGGTTGTATGTGGAATGGTTGTAAGTATATTGGTTGTTCACCCTCATGATCATGTGGCTGCCTGAGCTGTGGCTCATTACCACCACCTAGCTCCATATTGTACAGCATATCACTAGCCTAGGAAATGGTCAAAATTCACAGTGCAGTTTTTACTGAAGGTGTATTGCTTTCACACCATCAAAAAGTCAAAAAAACATTAAGTCTAACCGCTGTAAGTTGATACCATTTGTATTAAAGTATAATCCAAATTTTCCTGGAGCATGAGTACAACGTCCCTAGAAATAATAGGAAGAAAGTCTTGAAAGACTGGGTTAGAGAAGATGTTGGCTAAGAGTTCCAGGTATTTTGGGAACCTGTGGATTGCTTTTTCAGTAAATTTACTTTTTCAGACTGGAGAATGGTTGATCAGGGCCAGATTTCAGGACGACTTGATCTGGCAACACAGTAAAGGGAAAAACTAGATGAAATGAGAATAGTTGGGAATCTTGTAAGAGGATTCAAACTGAGGTGGGAATGGAAAGGATGGGACAGATAGGATCTCAACAGTGTAAAGGAAGAGTTGGTGACTGTGGGAAGAAAGCATGGAAGACCTCACCAAGGTCACATTGTATGGATTTATAATGGGCCTACTAGACTGGATGTCAAGACACTCTGCCAGGAATAGAGAAAGTAATGCTCCTCACACACTACTGCCTCTTTTATCTTTATGTGTTAACAGCCTTATGAAATTGCAGACACATTAAAGGCCAGAATCATGGCTTACTTCTTATCATCCTTACACCTCCATTTCCAGCACAAAGCCTAAGGAGACAGTTAATCTCCTATATGTTTTTATTCTCTCCATATAAAGGGTGTTTAGAGCCATCACAGCTATGTAAGATTGTTAGTTCTGCCAACAGTCAGCAGAACCTCTGTTATCTTTCTTCCTGTTTTATTTTTACATTTCTTTCATTGTAAAATATAGTTAGGGTGACCAGGTATTTGTGTTTTCTCTGGATAGTCCCAATTTAGACCTGTTCTCTCATTCAGGACCTAATGATACCTTTCTTCATTCTCAGAGATTTGTATAGTAAATTCTATGGTCACTCTACATACATATACAGAAAAGTGCTAAGTTCGTATTACTCAGTTTAACTATAACTATAAAGAATACACCTGTGTAACTACCACTCCAGTCAAGAAATGAAATACTGCTAGCCACTAGAAGTCTATTTCCTGTTTACAACTCTGTCTCTTTTCCTTAGACCTAACCACTATGCTGATTTTTATGATAAACATTTTCTACTTTTTAAACTAATGAATGCTAAATTATTAAAGCCAAAAATGCCCTACATAGATTTATTTCCAATTATTATTCTTTTATTTATTTTATATACATTAAATGTGGATAATTTAATATGCATATTACCAGTAAATATCTTTGAAACTATATTTGTATTTTAGTATATGACTGAAGATTGTAAGCAGTCATTGTGAAGCTATGTGTTGTATTTTCATTATTTATTTATTACAGTAAGATTCAATGAACAAGACGTAGCTATTGGCTTCAAGACTTTGATAATCTAATAAGCAATTACAATGCAAATTATTCAATGCAATTATAGCACCATGCACAAGATATATTGTAAGACATTACGTAGCCTTGGGAGTGATAGGGAAGACTTTTGATAGAAGGTGATGTCTTGTTTGATTTTAAAAACAAGTAGAAATTATGCAGGTGAAGATGGTGGGTGAAATGAGGGCAGAGCTCAGGAGTTACTTTCCAAATGAAGGATATAGCCCAGAGAAAACAAAGTTTGCTACAATTAGGAAGTTGTTCCCTGAAATTGGAACACAGACAATGTTCTATATGGTCTCTCACTGAGGGAAAAGGGGGTCTTTTGGTCACCTTATATTGCAGAGCAATTTTAAGAGATGCAGTTGAAGACAGAAGCAGATTATGAAAGGCCTTCGGTGTCGCACAGAGTTTGAATTTGATCCTGAGGGCAATGAATCAGTTTTAAAGTGTCCAATAAACAGGGGGTGAGTAACATGGCAACATTCTCATATTTGCATTTTTAAAAGGTTGTTCTTACTGCAGATTAGAGCATTTAAATAGGCAATAGTAAAAGTAGTAAAAATGGACTGGAGACCATTGCAGTCATCCACTTGTGAAATGATGGTGGTTTGAGCTAAGCCAGAGGAAATGAGAAAAGAGAGAAGTGGATGCATTTAGGATACAGTTGGAGAGAAAATCAATGGGATTTTAATGATTGAATATATATGTGGAGTTTGAGCCAGAGAGAGATAAAAGATGCTCAGATTTTGACTGGAGGTGGGGAGCAAAGACAGTGACATAGGTTTGTAGATGGAATGTCACATGCAGTGTTGAATTGGTTGAATTTGAAGTATCTGTGGGACATCCATAAGGAAAAGACCATCAAGCACTTGCATATATGGGTTTGGAGCTTTGAAGAGAAATTTAGGTCACAGATAGACATCAGGGAACAGTAGCTTCTAGGTGGCAAGGGAAATCATATTGTGGACCTTAATAAGATATTATAAAATTTCTAAGCTGGAAAATGTAAATAAATTGTTTTCATTGCCTAATATCAGGACAGTTTTAGGGAATTACTCTTTGGTGTTAAAGCTTCAAACAACTATTTGTACAAAACATTTTCATGATCTGCCTTAGTTTTTATCAGTTTGTATTTTGATCAGTGTTATTTAGCTCTTTGTTGTTTTTTTTTTCTTTTTTCACATTATCCAGGTTAAACTTTAATTGCAACATGTATCAACTATCAAAATAAATACAACAAAATGAAATTATTATAGAGCTTTTGGAATTATAGCAATAGGCATATACTAGGGTTTAGCAAGTTAGGAGAAATATACAAGTCTCTGGGTTTATATGTTTAGATTTCTCCCAGTTCTAGAAATAAAATATGTATGGAAGGCACTTTTATAAAAAAGAGTATTTTTAAATAATTTAAATAGAGAATACTTGTTAGTAATTTTCTGCTTACAGAAATACTTAGAAGTTTATAAATTAAAAAAATTAGATTTATGTATAGCAGAAATGTTTTCAGATATAAATGTAGAAATATAACTGAATTTTTTAGTTAACACCCTTCTATTGTAAGACCACTGTAACTTTCTGCTATTCAATTCTAATGTATATCTTAATATCTCAGGTATATCCAGAATGTAATTTCCCCTCAAAATGTGGTTATTTTAAATATTTTGTTTCTGAAGATTATGGTAGCAATTAAGCTTAGCAGTAATTACTAATATTTTATCCTCTAATTAGAATTTTCAGTGGTAGTTCTTTTGAGTTGATATTATTCTCAATGAGCTATAACCATCTTATTTCTTGGGCTATGTAAGCAAGCATATAATTTAATTTTTTATTACTACGATAATAATTATATACAGTACATAATATATGACATTTGTTTTCTTTATAGGAAAATGGTTCTCCTGAAGAACATGCAGTCTATGTTTGGGACCATTTCATAGCCCAGTCTGCAGCTGAGAATGTGTTTTTTGTTGCTCACAGTTATGGAGGACTTGCTTTTGTTGAACTGGTGAGTGCACATTTAACTCTGTTTTTAATTCCCAAACTCTTCACGGTCTTATCCCCCCCACTCACTTCTAATTGATATCATTACTTTAAATTACTTTATAAAGGATGAAAACAAAGTATTTGGAGTAGTAATTTTATAATGTTTAAAAAGAGTATGCTTACTTATTTTATTGTGGCAGAGCATTTCAGTACTAACCAGAAGGCTTTTTGCCTATTCCTTATTCCCATGTTACTTCTTAATTTTTATATTATAGACCATTTTCATACCTCTTATGATACTTATGTTTCATGTTTCATGTGTACACGATTGAAGCTTATTTTATGTGTAAACTGTTAAAAATATAAAGAGACCTATTGAATATTTGAGAATATTTTATCTTTCACTTTTATCTCTACAACTTAGTACTTGATACTTGATAAGAATTCATAGAGTTAGTATTAAAACTATCAGAAAGATTCCATTAATCTACTAAGTGAAATTCATGGTTTGGCCATAAAAATCTTTACGTTTCAAAGTAATCTGATTCTTGGAGTTAAGATTGTGTACATTATAGGAAAAATTATCAAGATTCAAAAATTTTGTATTATTTGCAATGTTTTAAGTACCACACCATGTGCCAGTATGAATGGTTAAGGGGATATATTTAATACCAAAAAGGCTCTAGTGAAGAATTTGTGCCTCCATGTCCATAAACTTAGGTTACAGAGAGGTACAAGTGCTCCTGTAATAAAATGATTAATTTGATAACAGTGCATGTAATAATTTTAAATCCAAATAGTCTAATGTGGACATCCAAGGCAGGCACAGCATTGGTTGTCTAACTTTTATGTTCCTACACTTTGGTGTGTTTTTCTGTTTGTTGTGGAAATTAAATATACTTTTGTGGCCTTTTTATCCTCCTCAAACCTTATTGCTTACCCACCTGATTTAGATATAAAACTGGTGGTGACACCTGGGAATACTTTAGCCGACCTAAATTCTCAAATGCTTATGCTTTCTTAAGATCAATAAATAAGTTAAATCTTTTATTTATTAAATAGATTTCACTTTTTAGAAATTATTTTCAAGTACTTTTAATTCTGCTGTGTTGACTTTAATATATAATGGATATTTTAGGTTAGTTTGTTAACATAAAACTATGATGATGTTGTCTTTCCAATAGTTGTCTCTAGACCCTACAGATAGAGATCTATATAGACACACACACACACGTATGCATATACTATATATATATATATATATATATATATATATATATATATGCACCCTAGGTTTTCTTTGTAAGCCATTAAATTACTTAAAACGTGAAATTTCATTGGCTTTTGGAGTAACTTAAAATATATCTGGAAGCCTGCAAGACTAACCAAATTCCAGATTAATGTAAAACATAAATTCCCATTTATTGCTTTAAGACAGTTTAAAAAAAAAAAACGTTTATACATCAAATTTGGAATTTAAGTGAATATTAGACAGTTCTCCAAATGAACTTAAGATGCCAGAGTAACAGATGACCAGTGTGTCCGTCCTATTTTGCCTATCCTTCTTGTCACACACTGGTGGATATTTCTCCACTTTTGTTCCAGTTTAATATAAAGCACACAGATGTTTCAGAACAAGACTTGACTTCTGACCTTGAGGCTATTAGGGTCAGGGTCCTCAGGGCCTGTGAAATTATCACAAGCTGAGCTAAAGTTTTTCTCCATCACAGGAAGTAACCAGTAAGTAAGAAGTTAAAAAGGAGCTTTGTCAGAGAGACAAGATGGTCTCAGTGAGGGTCAGCTTCTGTAGTCTGCTATCTCTGCAGGAGGTGCATGCATGGGAGGAGGAATATAATATAACCACTGGCACATCACATATCTGTCAGGCAACACCAGGACTGAGAAGTCTATTTAATGTAATGTACCTTGTTTAGGTTTTAAAATATTAATGGTGATCATCTCAACTGCATAACATTTGCTACTTTTTGTGAAGTAACTTTGAAAGGGGGTTGTAATAGGGGCGTACACATGGTGGCAACTGAAGAAAAAGTGGTTTCTGACCTAATAATATAGATTCTTCTAAGCAAATAACAACAGCAAAAACCACTGATGAGTTTTACATAAATTTTTGACAAAGCTTGATTAATATATTTAAGGCCATTATGTTTCTACTTAACTTCAAAAGGATTTTTAAAAGACAGCGTTGTTAAACAAACAGAAAATATTGAAATATTTTTAAACCTTTGCTTTTTGCTGAAAGCTGAATAATATTCTTTCGTATTCTCCCTGGTATTCTTAGCAGGGAAATCATGGTGTTTAAAATGTTCACAAATATTTATTCTCTTGATATTTTTCAACATTAGTAATATATCAAATTATTTTATATGGATTCAGAATTTTAATATTAACTTTACAAGACAGTGAATTGTGAAAATATTAATTTTTGTTTTAGAATTCTGTCTCAGTAGTACCTTATACACATCGGACATTAAATCTTTAGGATTTCAGTAAAGTTTAACTTTTTTTTGAATTGTCATAAAATTTTACTCTTGTTAACAGGCTCTGTCTACACCGTCCCTTCTTTCTCTTTCAACTTTTGTGTCTCTCTTCCCCCCCCCAACCCCTTGTTTTTAGAACAGTCCTAGTTTGTACCATTATGTTGGAATGCATGGAGTTTTTCTACCATTTTCATATCGCATATTTTAAAATGTATCTTGCCTTTAAATTAAGCTAAAATTGTGTATAATTGTTTAAAATTGAATGTGCTGCTAATAGATATCTGAAAATAAATGACTTTTATGTTTAGAGCACAAAATATTTGTAGAACTTTCATATTTTGCAAATTGTTGTTTTTGAAAACTGAGAACATTTATGATTATGTCACATCTTAAAGTTTTGAGTTTCTCCTGAAGCATACATTATAATTAAAAGATTTATTTTCAAAAGCAATGCTCATTTTCTAGTAATAAATCTTGGAACTTGATCAGATCTAACGTCATAAAAACAGCATACAGTTTACTAAAATAATGAGAAAAGTAATATTAAAAATACCTTTTTCACTGCATTTATAACCACCATATGGTAACAACTCAAACTTACTCTCTAAGCTTTCTGTGATTCTTGCAAAAATAGATATTGATAAGACAGTTCTAGAAGCAATTCCAGCATTCACTCATTAAAGACAAAAGAGAAGAACTATTTATTTTATGAATTAGTGATGAATTTTTTAAAGTAATATATCTGCCCTATGTTATCTTTTCTGTGTATTTAAAATAGCACCAATATATAGAGTTCAAGTAATTAAACCATCATTTACAAAGTTTTAAATTGCTGTTTTTAGAAATTCTGTTTTATACATGATAGAATGAGTAGTCATAACTAGAATGCATTTACCAAATCCATTCAGAAAGGTATCTACTTTTGCCTTATATTAGTTGTTAAAAATTCAAGCTCATTTGTTGGAAACTGTCATGAAAAAACAACACAGTTTTAAGCTTTTTATCATCTCTTTCACTACCCACTTTGATGAAGTGATTCCATTGCTTACATTGTTGGTCATTTCAAAGTGCTTTGCTCTTGTGTTTCTTTCTAGCTGAGAGTTTGACAAAATCAAGCAACCTTAAAATTTTCTTTTATTTGGAAATAGGTTAGCTTTCCTTGTCAATGCCCAGTTTCCAGTCTCAGCTTACCTTACCTTCCATGTTTGCAGTGCTCAATAAATCAATTTGCATTCAGATTTCTTTCTTTAATCAAAGTGAGAGTGTTGATATTTTTTTATAAAACACATTAAATAATTTTAACCATTATATTTCATTAGTTTATTGAATCATCTTAGCTGATATAAAATTGTTATTTTTCTTATGACTTTTTTTTCTTTCTCCATATTATTAGTGATATGTTCACAACTACCACTAAAAACATCACTTAAAATGTGTGAAAACTGCTCCTTTTGAAAGTGTATCTCTACCCACTTTTGATTTTGGTTTCTCCATGCTTGTCAGCACTTGATTGGCACCTCACTTGCATGTGAATTAAGGACTGAAGGGAACGCTATTTCCCTGCCATTGTTCCATGCTGGGCTCCCTAGCCTTCAGGCAGCCTAAGCTGACCTTCAGCAGCTGATAGAGGACTGGTTTTTGGACTTAGCTGTGTGAGGACACCCAAGCTCAGTCCACTCTGAGTCAATCTTTAAAATTGCCTGCAGCACGATTTGGATTGATGCTGAAGAGAAAATGGAATGGGACTAAAAGTATTCATTTTGTACCTTCAGTGACATCAGCTAACTATGACCTTAAAGAAGCATCATCTACATTTTGTCTAGAAAGAAAGTAAATTAGATGTTGGGAGTATATCTGTGTACTAGTATATAGATATTGGTAGTGATGTGCCCAGTGGGAATAGCTAAAAGTTGGGCTACTGGGAATCAAGAATTGAGGCGAGGTAGAAAAAGTAAGGGGTAAAGCAAAGAAAAATCGAGCCATGATAGAATCAAAATAATTCAGGCCAAAGCCACTTCTTAAAAACCTGGTTTAAAATTCAGTGAAAATAAGTTGCCATTTGTAATATCGTTTTAATTTCTGATTTGGTTGCCTCCATGATGCAAACGGCATGTTAATGTATGGAATGATTACAACTTGTTGTGTGGAATGCTATCTTAATTTTTTTACTTATCTTATAGGAAGACAGTTTAATTTCTTTATTCTGTAGGCTCGTAAAAGAGAAGAACCAGAGGTTGTGTTATTTTTGTCTTCTCTGTTCAATTTTATTTTATGCCTTGCATATAGTGTGGATACTATCTTTTGACTGATTGTTGGTAACAGTAATTTTAGGAGTTAATTGAAAGAATACGAGTGAGATCCAAAGAATGGGCTTTACCCGTAAAGAAGTAGTGGGAGTGGTAAAGAAGAAGCACACATTCAAAATGTTAAGGAAACAGATTCTCCATGGCTTAGTGATACTGGATCCAGAAAACTGAATGAGAAAACATTAAAAAATAAAAATAAAACAAAAGGAGAGAGTTATATATACAGATGTGACTTGTTAATAAACTCCACAGGAGTACCTGTGTACTGGGATTTGATTTTTTTTTAACTTTTACTCAAATAATTTTCAATAAGTATTAGGAGGACCACTGTTTGAAAGAATGACTCAGTTTGTTCATTTTTATGTTAACTTCTCTCCTTTTGTCCCATATCTAACCAGCCAACACGTTTTGGCAGTTATTTTCCTTTGAAATATTAATCATGTCTTTTCTTCTCTGTGCCTACTGTTAATTTCATCATTTCACAACTATACCACTGTACTCTTCTACCCATTTCCTACTGGCTGTCTTTACTCTTTATTTTGTGCTATATACCATGCCATAGATCATATTATTCAAACACCCCTTTTACCCTGCCCTTCCAGAATCACACTGGGTCCAATTATCTACTGCATCATGTCTCCTCTCTATAACTCTAAGACCCTCTGTATAATCTGATTCTTTCTTTCCAACTGTATTTTTCCTAGTACAAACTTTCAGTTCTAGTCTTAATTTCCTTATTGCCATTGCTCCATCTCACTACACCTCCACCTCTGGCCTCCAAGCCCAGGGTAGTAGGAGAACACAACACTCAGAAGATGACCTGAGTTTGGGGCACTTGGGTGGCTCAGTTGGTTGGGTGTCTGACTTGAGCTCAGGTCGTGATCTCACAGTCCATGAGTTCGAGCCCTGCGTCAGGCTCTGTGCTGACAGCTCTGAGCCTGGAGCCTGCTTCGGATTCTGTGTCTCCCCCTCTCTCTGCCCCTCCCCTGCTCATACTCTGTGTCAAAAATAAATAAAAACATTTTAAAAATTTTTTAAAAAAAGATGACCTGAGCTTGAATCCTAGTTCTGACACCTACAAATTATGATAACTTGGGTCAAATCCCTTTTGTGTGCTCTCCTGTAAAATTCCTGGTTTTTAGGAATTAAAGCAGTGTTAGTTGAGTACCAGTCTAGATGCCACAGGATATGTTCATTCACGTTTTTGCTAATGCCATTTCCCCTTCCCAAGTGAAAGAATTTCCCTCCTTACAAGATTTTTCGCAAGTCTTCTCACTTAACTCCCCATTTTTCTGTAGTATTTATATGTTTCACAAATGAAAACTTTAGTTTTGTTTTACTAATCAGTTTTGTTTTTATCTTTTATCTCCGAATCTTGTCTTGCCCAGGTTCTCTAGAACAACTGCTCTTGTTCCACCACCCCTCCCCATGTTTGGAAACAATATGTATTACAATAACATGAGTAGTCTTAAATATCCTCAACGTGCAAAGTTAACTGACCTATATATTCAGTGTAAGCATTAGCGATAACTCTTTACTAATTAAACTTAATCATTCTTTGAACCCTCTGTTGGAATATTGACTAATTTGGAAATTCTGCCTAATCAATTCTTTCACATCAGACAGTATTACCCTTTTGTTCCCAATGTTAGTCTCGTGTAGTCTTCTCTCTACTGGTGTCCTCATCCCTTAGGCTGATTGAAAAGATTGCTTCTCTTGACTCACTCTTCAAAGTATAGTCTTCTTAATCAAAGAAGGAACTAAGTTAGAACTACGTCCGTGTAATGTTGTGTAGCAATGTATGGACTAAGTCTTGGAAACTTTGCATTTCATCCCCAATCATGAGTGTAATATTGCCTTTTGCTTAATAATTGGCTTACCTTTGCTTATTTCCATTTTATTAACTTAAACAATTAAGATAATATAATTAAGATTTATTAAGCTTTCTTAAGATATAATTCATATGCCATAAAATTCATCTTTTAAAGTATACAATTCATTCGTTGTTAGTATATTCACAGAACTGTACAAACATCAGTACTGTCTAATTTTAGAACATTTTTATCATCACAAAGGAAACTCAATACCCATTAACCAGCATTCCCCACATTTTCAGTCCCACCAGCAATATATGAGAGTTCCAGTTTCTCTACAACCTCACCAATACTTGTTATTGTTTGTCTTTTTTATTTTTGCCACTCTAGTGGGGGTGAACCAGTATCTCATTATGGTTTTTATTTGCATTTCTCTAATGACTAATGATTTTAAACATCTTTTCATGTGCTTATTGGCCATTTGTGTATTTTCTTTAAAGTAATGTCTATTTAAATTTTTTGTCCATTTTTTGTGTTGTCATTGTATTGTTGAGTTGTAAGAGTTCTGTATAAATTCTGATACAAGCCCCTTATCAGATAAATGATTTGCAAATACTTTCTCCCATTCGTTGGGTTATCTTTTCACTTTCTTGATTATGTTCTTTGAAGTACAGAAATTTTTGGATTTGATGAAGTTGAATTTATCTGGTTTCTGTTTTTGTCACTTGATTTCATTTTTGCACATCATGTGAAATGTGGTGCAACATAATTCTTTTAAATGTGGATATTCAGTTGTCTCAGCACCATTTGTTGAAAAGACTGTTCTTGCCCCTTTGATGTGTCTTAGCACCTTTGACTATAAATATATAAGAGTTAGCTTCTAGAGTCTCAGTTCCATTTCATTGATGTATGTGTCACTTCTTAGACCAGCACCACAGTGACTTGATTACCATAGCTTTGTAGTGAGTTTTGAAGTTGAGAAGTGTAGATTCTCCAACTTTGTTCTTTTTGAAGAATGTTTTGGCTGTTCTAGGTCTCTTGCATATCCATATGTGTTTTAGGATAAATTTCTGCAAGAAAGGGGACTGGATTTTTATTGGAACTAAATTTCCAAATCAATTTGGGGAGTAGTGCCATCTTAATAATGTCTTCCATTCCATGAACATAGGCTTTCTTTCCATTTATTTAGATCTTTTTTCAAAATGTTTTATTGCTTCCAGTATACAAGTCTTACACTTCTTTTGTTAAATTTATTTTTCAGTATTTTGTTCTTTTTGATGCTGTTATAACTGAAATTATTTCTTAATTTCACTTTCAGATTGTTGACTCTTGGTGTAAAAATACAATTCTTGTGTATTGGTCTTGTATCCTACAGCTTTGCCACACTCATTTATTTGTTCCAGTGTGTGTGTGTGTGTGTGTGTGTGTGTGTGTGTGATTTTCTATATTCAACATCATATAATATTGAATGAAAGTAATTTTACTTCTTTACTAATCAAGATGCTTTGCTTTTCTTCTTTCTCCTTTTTTTTTTTTTAATTTCCTAATTGATCTGTCCAGTACAATGATGAATAGAAAGAAGTACTTACACTTAGATCACATTTACAAAAGACATCTTTTTGTTCCTGGTCTTAAGGAAAAAACATTCATTGTTTCACCGTTAAATATGTTACTTGTGATTATTTCCATTAAGGACCTATGTGCTTCTTCATGTTTATATCCCTCATTTACACCAAGATCAGGTTGTTCAAAAGGCTGAAATGGAGAAAATTTTAACTAATCTTTTGTTAATGTTTATTTATTTATTTTTGAGAGAGAGAGAACATGCACAAGCAGGGAAGGAGCAGAGAGAGAGAGGGAGACAGAATCCAAACTAGGCTCCAGACTCTAAGCTGGCAGCACAGAGCCTAATGCAGGGCTCGATCTCACAAACTGTTAGGTCATGACCTGAGCCAAGGTTGAACGCTTAACTGTGTGAGCCACCCAAGGGCCCCTCACTAACCTTTCATAAGAATATTTTTGTAAAATAAAAGATCCACATTACTATAATAGAATTACCTTTTGATGAGGCTTTTCACTATCCACATAAATGTGCTGCATCCAGGTCTTATTGCCCTTTGACTGTGCAGCTATGAGAATGGGCACTGTATCTGTTGATTCAACAAAGAATGCCAGGAAACCACAGGTAAAATGAGCACAATAGAGGTGCCTGAATGGCTCAGTTAAGCGTTAAGTGGCTTGGTTAAGCATCCAGCTCTTGATTTTGGTTCAAGTCATAATCTCAACATTTCATGGGATCGAGCCTCACATCGAGCTCTGCTCTGACAACATGGAGCCTGCTTGGGATTCTCTCTCTTCCTCTCTCTCTGCCTCTCCCCCACGGGTGAGTTCTCGCTCGCTCTCTCTCTCTCTCTCTCTCTCTCAAAATAAATAAATAAATATGTTTTAAAAATTAGTACAATAACATGTTATGGAAAACCCAGAGAAATTGATAAATTATTTTTTCCATTGGTGTTATGAAAGATCATAATGAGAGATTTTGCATCTTATTGCAGGTATGAGAGCATGATTGACTATTATAAACCTTTTATAAGGGGGATCATAGAAAAACAAATTTCAGTTAATAAAGAGGCTGTTTTTATTATACTTACAACATTATGATAATCACTTAGTGTAAGCACTCACCCAAATAAGATTCCCAACCACAGTGACACCTCTGATTTGATACCACAAATTGAAAAGCACTCTTACAGGACAAAAACTTTGCAATTGAAACCATTTAACTTCTGTCTTAGAAGTTGCATTTCAATCCTGATTAAGTAATGTACTCAGATTAACTTGGAAGCCAGGTAGACTCAGACTCAAAAGCATACTAGATCCAGATCCATGTTAGGATACAGCTTAAGAGAATAAAGATAGAAGCCAGATCTGGGCAAAGGTCTCACTACTAGAGTTTAGGATGGGTTCAGGAAGAGCTAATTCAGCTGGAGAGATTGGCTTTGGAGGTGAACCTCACTAGGTAAGCATCGATAGAGCATGGTGAACTCAGGTTTAAAAATAGGAGGTATAGGGGCGCCTGGGTGGCGCAGTCGGTTAAGCGTCCGACTTCAGCCAGGTCACGATCTCACGGTCCGTGAGTTCGAGCCCCGCGTCAGGCTCTGGGCTGATGGCTCGGAGCCTGGAGCCTGTTTCCGATTCTGTGTCTCCCTCTCTCTCTCTGCCCCTCCCCCGTTCATGCTCTGTCTCTCTCTGTCCCAAAAATAAATAAACGTTGGAAAAAAAAAAATTTTAAAAAAAAATAGGAGGTATAATCTGGTTGCAGAGAACAGACAAGGCATTGGGTAGTAAATCAGTAAATAGAATGTAGTCACTGGTTCTAAGAGTACCTCTTCTCCCCAACCATAGCCCCACATCATGCATTATAGGGAAGGAAAAGGAAAACAAAACAAAACAAAACAGGATGCAGCACTGGGAAGAGGATAAACAAGGCAAGGGTTAAAGCTTCAGGCATTATTGGCTAGAGGTTTAGAAATGGAATCCTTTCCTGAGAAATAAAGAGGATAGAGCAGTAGGCAAAAACATGAGAAGGATTATAAAATGATGAATCAAGGCATAACTCCAATTTATTTGGCTTAGTTCAGAATAGGATACAGTAGAATGCTACCTTCTAAGGCCACGTAGATAGCCAGGGCCTATCCTTGGTATCCTGATTATCAGGTTCCTATGTCAATAAAGAAGACAAAGTAGGAACAGCTATCATTTTTCCTGTTCTCATGGCTCTGAAATGATGACACTATGAGTGTAAAACTTTTTGTGCCCAGCGAAACAAAGTGATATTGTTCTAAGTTGATGTGATCTTAATTTTTAGAGTTGGGGACTTTTAGCACCTATACAGATGTCATTTCTCTCTCTCATCTTTTTTTGTTACTGGTTTTCACCACTGTTTCAGTGAATAGATTTAGATCACAGTAAAGCCACCTGGACCACATAAGTTTGACTCTATAGAAATTATTTCTTGGGATTGAATATATGTACTCAAAACAAAAAATGGTTTAGAAAACTATTCAAGATACTAATTCATTTTTTCATTTGAACATCCCACTCTGTATGTACTGGGAAAACAGGTTAGAGCACATGATCCCTAGCCTCAAAAAGGTGGTAGGCTAAATAGGAAGCACATTTAAACAAATAGTTATATATATAGTACCAATGCCTGTGAAGTGGGCTTATAGACAAGATGTTAACTCCTCCAGTATAAAGATCCATAACATAAGTTTGTCTTAGCTAAATTTGGGAAGAATTGTTTCTGTTAATAAATTAATAGGCTCTTTTTATCAGAAAATAAAAACTCTGTAATGCATTTTTATCCTTGTCTCCTATAAACCAGAGCTATAGTTAGTTTTTCATTTTATTAATTATTCTCAGCTTCAATCTTTTATTCTGTGTCTTAATTCATAGGTATGTTTGGCTTTAAGTCATCACAGAGTCCTTTTGTAAATTGGCAAAGAATAAATAGCTAGTTCATTATTTTCTCTGGTTCCTACTATGCTGCTAGCCTAGCTGGACCTATAATAAGTATATACTCAATAAATAGTGTTTGATCCTGTATTCATATAGAGATAAGTTATTAAAAGTAGATCTCATTTGGTGCTTTGTTGGGTCAGATGAAGAAAGTAAGGTGTAGACATTCATATAGGACAATAAGATAGAGCAAAGCAGGGTGGATGAGAGAACAAAGTTGATTATTTAAGATGTAAAACAGGACATTTAGAATCAGTACGTGTGAGTGTGTAAGAGGTATAGCCTATGTTCCTGAAATTTTGGACACGTAGAAGGACCATTAATGGAAATTGGTCAGTGAATGAAGAAAAATGACTAAGAAGATACTGAAATCTCTACTCAAGGGAAGTAGCCAAACTTAACCCTAACCCCAAAACTAGTTATGTTTTCTCTGATTAGATTGAGTAAGTTATATCTCATATCCTGTAGGAAAAAAAAATGCCTATTTAAATATGTATTAGTGTATTCAGATTTCTTCTTAGTTTTCCATATCTTTAATTTTTCTCATAAAGAAGTTTATTAAAGAGCATAAGAATACAATAAAAATTGCTATTTAATATTTCAGTGACAATTTTATAATTGAGTTGAATGATTAAAAACTGTTCTGATTTTTAATATACCTAGTTTATGCCTAATATTCATAAACCTTGACATCTAGTTTTTAACGTCATATCTCTAAATTTCTTTACTGTATTAATCAGACATTTGGATTAGAAGAAAAATCTGACATTTACCTTTGTAAAGGAGAGGCACTGGTCAGAAAGATAAAGCACTTCAACTTTATCCTATAGTAGAAATTCCCTATCTTGACATCTTTCCAGTTACAAGACATCAAGGAATGCTTTATAATTATAAATGTTGATTTTCTAAAAAAAAACAAAAAAAAACCAAAAAAACTCTAGTAGCCTGTCTGCTAAGGACAAAGAAACCTTGACTTTCTCTATAACGTGGTGCCCTGTGAATAATTGTCATAAAATGGTATGAGATCACTAGCCCCATTGCATTGCCTTTGTTATATTACTGCTCAGTATACCTCAGAAAAAATTCCTAATTTCAGTATCATTAGTAGTGTAATAATAGTTTTTATCACTGTTACAGGCTGGGCCTTACATTTTCAATTTTGCATTTTTAGGATATCTATCTAAATATTAGACACATTTATGTTTATATTATGTCCAAATATTTAAATGTGTCATAACATATTAGCTATCTTTAGCATATTATAAACCTTAACATTTGGTGATACTTACATTTTCTCCAAGATTTTACAATATATTTTCAAGCAAAACAGACACCTTCATATCTGATTGCTGTATTTGAGCCCTCTCTCACTCTCATGAAGCCCTGTCATTGCTGTTATAATAGAATCCATATAATCTGTCAGCCGTCCAGGGGGGTGCTCAAAACATGGTTGGGTCAAGAACAATTCTAAGCAATTCGTAGCAGTGTCTTTGAAAATGGACATTTTAAGTAGAACTGGCATTTATGAATGTCTTACACATCAGAAGGCAGCAACAGCATCTTCATATTCATCAGCAGCATCACTAATGTTTTAATGATACTCAGTGTGCACTAGGCCCTGTCCTTACCATATACTTTATATAAATATATTTTATCTCATTTAATCCTCATAAATCTTTGTGAACTAGACACTGTTATCATCCCCATCTTATAGATGAGAAACATTTAAATATATATTTTCTTCCTTTGAAAGCAGACCTCTCATTTTGGTTTTTTTGTTTTGTTTTGTTTTTGTTTTTAGATCTCTCATTTTGTTACAGTGGGTTTTGTTTCTCCTCTCATCAAGTAGTTCGGAATAAATGATATAATATACTAACTATGGCAACTCTTATCCCTAAAACACAACCTCCTGGTTTTTCATGTGTTTCAGGATTCAAATCTACATTTCTCAGTACACGATGATTTGGTTTTTATTCTGTGTCCTATTTACTGCTTATTCCTTTCTGTGCCTTCCAAGCAGACTTTCAATTTTAATCAATTCTTAATTACCCTAACTAATGAAGGGGAAAGAAGGTGTAGAAATTTTAAAATAACAGGCAGTCCCCAAATCATTTATATTTAAAGTTTGAATATGTTTTGATGTGGTGCTCTGGAAATTCAGTTTAAACTGAAAAATTGAAAACAGTTTATGAAGGTCTGGAAAGCAGCTGAATTTCCTTGGCCAGGCCCCTGGTTGGCTCTTCTTTGTAGCTCATTCCGTTCTGGAAATAGACAGTTGTCTTCTAATACCAACCAAATAGAATTGACCTTTTAAGTCTCACTGGAACAGTCTCTGCTACCAGTGTTTGCTCTTTCGCATTATCCATATCTGTAAGTTACACCTGAAAGTAATAGCTATGTAACATAGCACCTACCAAGTACCAGACATTGTTTTAAGTGCTTTGTATATATTAATTCATGTGATCCTTATAACAACGCCATGATGTAGGTATTAGCATTATTCTCAGTTACAAATGAGGATACCGAGGCACCAAGATGTTAAGTGTTAAGATCATACAACCAGTAAGTGATGGAGGCAGAATTAAACCTAAGCTTTCTGGCCCCAAAGTTTATGCTCATAACCATTATACATACTGCCCCTCGGAACAGAACATTAGTCTAGGATACTATTGGATTTGGTCATTACACATTGTTTAACCAAGACATTTTACAACTTAGATTTAACTCTGTAGGTAGGTATTATTAGCCCCATTGTAACAGGTGAAAGACTGGGAAAAGTTGAGGAACTTGTTCAGGGTTGTACAACCAAGGTCAGAGCCAGAATGGAAATCCACCTTGAAATCAAATTTGAAATTGAAATGCAGTATGAGGATTAATGAATTTACCCAAGAAGTGCTCTTTCCTCTGATGGGTTTTTGAAAACACTGCATGAAACAAATCTATATTATAATAGGATATTTTTAATTGATGAGGGAATTTCTCATTTAAAGAAATTCTACATTTATATTTGTAAAGTACAGAACTTTTTGGTAAACTGAGTATCATACCTAACATACTTTTTAAATTGAGAACATGCTCTTAAAAGCAAAAAATACACATATTGTTCAGATTTAGATCAGGAAGAATATTATTCATTGCCTATCACATCGACACATATCAAATATTAGATGACAGTACTCTAAAATTGTTTTTCTATTTTTTTCCTGCATATTGGAGAAAATATTGCAATTTAAATATTGTAACAAAAAGTGAAACAACAGTTGCTTCATTCTTTGAATTTTTCTTACTGTAAATTGGAGTTTACATTTCACTGCAAATATCAGACTACTTGATCAAAAGTTTTATATTCGAAATTAAAAATAGAAAAAGGAAACATTTGAGTCCCTGGAATTAACCTGCTATTTTGTGTCTCTGATTTATTATAAGCACTTCATCTGATATCTAATATTTGAAGAGCTATAAAAGGGCATTATGGTGCTTTGATTTTATATCTCCATGCTTGCTCCGTGTAAACAGCTAAGTTTTTATAAAGCTTTAACTCTAAGTAAAGAGGCTCAAACAAATGAATGACATACTTACTTATGCCTTAGGAAAAAAAAATTATTAGAGTAAATTTAAACTTAAAATCTTACTAATGTAGAAAGCACTAGAAATGTGAAAAATAAAAAGTAAGCTATGTTTATCCTGCATAGTCTCATATTTCTTTTCATTGGCTAAATAAACGAGTGTTATATCTGTGTCCTCTCGACAGCTAAATAAACGGTTTTACATAGTGAAGCTTTATATTAGATGTCTGATTTTCATATTTTATATAGTGTTTTGTTAAGGAGAGCTCACACATCAATAAGTAAAGGAAAAGTCATATATTTTATTTTTAATATTAGAAATATTTGCTACACACCTTTTAGAAAATGTATCTGCAGCTAGGGTTTTAAATTTAGAATTTCAAAGTAAATGTACTAGCAGATGTTTACAGAGTTTTTTATTCATTTGGCAGTATCTTTATTATAGTTGCTGATGCTATAATTCCTATTTAAAATATGATTTTGGCTTTTAAGTTATGAAGGGCTTTTATAAAATGTGATATTCCTAAGGAGAGACTGTAGGTTTAAAAACAAAAGAAAAATGAAAATATTTTGGAAATAATTTTGTGCTCAGGTACTTGCTTGAATACCTGATAATTGAGCATTTTCGATGTAGCCTTATACAGCATCTGACTTGCCTTCAAGACCATTTAACAGGGATAGAGCTTTGTGTACTAACTTTGTGTACTAAGTAGCCCTTGAACTTATTATGCATTCTAATCAGATTTTAGAGTGGTTTTTGGAAATAAAGATTTTACCTTTAAAAGAAAAACTGCTTCTATATCGATAGGTTAACCACTATAGAAGATAATCTTCGGTGACTGAGAATGATGACTATAATTTTAAAACTTGAATTATTTTTCCTGCAACATTTTCATTTATTCCTGGTTCAAGAACTACCTGAGACAGTCTCTGCTTTTTTTTAAGATTTTCATTTCCTGTTCATGAATACAAACATACTAAAAATTTAACCTTCTGAAACATCAGCAAAATTCAGCTATGCCTAGAAATTTTAAGAACTCAAGAATTTTATTTGCATTCTCCAAAGTAATGCTGAGTGTTTCTCCCATGATGTTTTCTTCCTCTTTGCTGTACTCTGGATCCCAGAAAGTTTTTAACTAGCTATTAAAAGTAACCCATTTTAATAATTCGCGGTAAGTGTGAGGTATTCATCAGTATATATTTACTGTCTGAAGCTGATATAGCTGTAAGGTTTTTTAGATCCAATTGATCTATTGCGCATGTTCCCTCCCTAGGTTGAGGGACGTGCTTCTATTTGCATAAGGCCCTGGGCAAGGTTCTTTCTTGCATTGATTGGCCTGTCCAAGGCAGCCTGATGTGTTCTTGCATTGATCACTTTGTCTTTTCTTGGAAGACAGTGTTACACTGAGTTCATCTCAAACATTCTAGGGAGGAGGTAAAACTTTACTGCAGATGTCTCAATTTTATTCAGATGTTCCTTTGAGTATAGGCCCTTTTTTGCAAGGATAAGTATCTCTTCTTTTTTTTCTTAAATAATTTGGATGTTTCTGCAGTTTGAATGCACTGTAGACTAGATCATATTTGAAAAAGCTACGTTAAAGAAAATTGCCAGAGTATATGCCATTTATCTTGTGCTATTTTTGTTTTTAAAACAGTGTATCTCACTTCCAGCTTAAAACCGTTTTCTTTAAAGAAGATCTCTTAAACGTAGACATAAACTAAAATTTACTGGTGTTGTGATAGGTTATCTACTTATCTTTACTAGCTTTATACATTTCTTAGTTTCAGTGAGACATGCATTGCTTTCTGTGTTTAAGAAAATAAAGAGTTTTATTAGTTTCACAAAGAAACAGTGGTCCAGAATGTCTTGCTTGTAACTATTCATCATTAGTAGTAAGTAATGTTACTGTGAATCACATGTCAAATATGGAAGTTATTAAGCAGCTACATATCAATATTAAATATGTAAAGTTCATTTCATTATATCATGACTTTTGTGGTAGTACGTTATTTCAGAAACCTGAGTATAAAAATTAAGTCTTCAACCAAATCTATGAGAAACTGAGCAATGAATGTTTTACAGTTTAGCACTCTTTATTGGCTGGTCCTTAAATCAACATTTATATTGTCTGCCAAAGAACATATTTGCCTACACAGCTAATTATCAAGAAAATGCCCATTACCCCCAACCTAGTTACTACATCTTTAGTGAGGAACTGGTGAGACAAATGTAGGTTTCTGTCAAGATGCACGGCAACATCCTCCTCCCAACCAGCTTGCTGTTTCATCAGAGGCTATGTGAATTTATGAGAAGGTTTACTTTTGGCAAAGATTTAGAAATGTGTCATGGCTGAATTTGATTATTGTGCTGTTGGTAATTACACTCAGCTACAACAATTCCTCAATGGTTTCGGAAAGCATATTTAGTAACACTTACTACAAATCAGGACATTTTCATATATTCTACTTTATCTTCATTAAACAGGTCACTATTTCTGAATATTGTTAAAGTATAGGAAATAAATGTAACAGAAAAACACTGCATCAATTATTTTGTTCAGTGGTATCACTGTGGCATCACTCAGTAAATGATAAGCCACAGAAACCTTCTTCTACTTTAATAATTCTGTTTTGTAAAATTTGATAGTAAAATATTAGAGACCACATTTCTTTTATTTGCATCAGAGATGCTAGAATTCGTGCTTTAAAATTAAACCTAGAGTGAACTCAGTGTTTATTATACAAGAGCAGTAACCATGTCAAGCTGTTAGATAATGTCATTTGCTGTTTCAAAGGTGTCTCTAAAAGCTACAGCATTCATGAGGTATATATGTGAGTTATGTGAAATTTTTTCAGCACATGGACATGCAGTAAACAATTATTAATTTAAATAACATGCATTAGAAAATGGGCCTTGTATAGGAAAAATTAGCTTTGTGGGTGAAGCTTAAATTGTGTTAAATTGTTAATAATTTTATATAGTCATATAAATATGAAAATAGTATTCATAGAATAGTGATATAATTTTTTTCTGAAGTTTAAATATAAGTGGGTAATTTGGGAAAATAACTTTTGAAAATACCGATGAAAAAAGGCACATCAAAGTATTGACATGAAAAACCTCTTCACATACTTAAAAACAGCTCTTCAAAACTGAATCCAGTCTGTGGAAACATGGATATTACCTTGCAACTTTTGTTCAGAGCATCTCAACTTTGTGCAAGTATAGCTCTCTGAAATGGAATTGTATAGTGTTTGCACATTTTTTTCCAGCTAAAATGAAACGTACATCATCTTGCATAATTTACTTGTCTCTGGTGGTTAAATTTGCATATCTGAATGAGTAAGTATATATCTTAAGCTCCTGCTAGATGTAAAATAATCTCATGAGTAGAGGAGAGCTCTTTTACCTCAGAAGTCAGAGGAGTCTATATTTCACAGCAAGCCATGATCAAACAAGCTAATTCAGATGCTGGAAAGTGCTTTTGCTTAGCTGTGTGGAAGAACCATTGACTGCATACAACCAACAAGTGTATGGTGGTACAGGAGATCCATTGAAAATCCCTTATAGGACTGAATGACAACCCCAAATACAAATGACCATGTGCAACTCTGAATAGGTATAAATACACACTTGAGCTGGCCAGATTTTCTGCTATATAATTCAGTCACAATTGCTATATTTCTCCTCCAAATTTACACCACATAATCAGCTGCTTGAATGGACCCACACTGGAGAAATATAATTCAGTATTTGGTGGGAAAAAAAGGAACTTGGCCTCTGTGCAATTCTGTCAAGATGTTGTATGATGCCCACTCTTTTTATTATTGCTCAGGTACTACTCGGGACCTCAGACTTAGAAGAGTCCTCCAGACTTTCCCGTGCAGGGAATATCGAGGTCTGAGGATAAAATATGTTCGCTGTGCTCAGATTCTTTGTAAAACATTTCTGAGGAAACCTGTGGAGGGGGGGAGGCTTTGTTGTCAGGTGCTGGGAAACATAAAGATGATGAAATAGCTGGTAAAAAGTTGTCCACTGAAATCCATTACTTTTTCCCATATCTAATGAAGAAGCAAGAAATTGCTAAAAAGCTTTCAAGCTTAATGGGTTTTCAAATACAAGAATAATTATTTTTAAATCATAGAAGGAAGGATACAATGATTTCAGCCCTCTTCTCATTATTTCCCTTTGACAAAGCATCCTATATTTATTGGCGATTCTAGAAGTTACCGTATTTCTTGTGCAGCATATTGTAGGTCTGAGAATTTCTAATAATATTACAGTGACTTAGTAGTAAAAATTATTAACCATTAATTATATATTATATATATCTCTTCTAAAAATCTCAATTGTTTCATGAAATAAAATTTGATATTCTCATCTTTAAGGATACCCTTGTAAATTTCCTGTCACTGTCTAATTATATATATATATATATATCTGATTGCTTAAAACTTAAGTTTTAATTGTAACTATAGATTTTTAACTCACACTAGGATATGTAAAAGTTCTAATTTTTTCAAGATACAATATAAAAAATCATCAAAACAAGCTGTAGTTTGTTTTATGCAGAAGTGTTACTTTTCTAAAAGTAAAGCAAATAAATAAAAGATTATATAATTTCTGAATGAAAAAATAGTTTACTACCCTTCTCTTAATTTTCCTCTCTCCTGCCCCAAGATAATATTTTTAAAACAGTATTTGCTGGTTAATAAGCAAGTACTAACCATTGTTGGTAAATATAACCAGCTGTAAATGATACTTAAAATATCTCTGTGGCTAAACAAATAATGTCAAGGACTAATATTTACTTTATGCTCTATTCGTTCTTTCCAACTTTTAATAATACTGATTTATTTCTAAAAGTCTAGTACAGTTTTGCTTTATCATCCTAAAGAAAATGTTTTTTGTATAATGAGAGCTATTGATTAAAAATTTATTATGGTCAATTATTTGATACATATGTATGACTGTTTAAGTATGTGGAAGCATTTAATAATCTTTGTGCTATCATATGCATGAAGAGATTGTTACATGTTAGATACTTGAATGAATACACATGTGTTAAGGATATAACCTTCCTTCCTTTGAAATTATTTATCTCATACTCTTTTTCGCCTCTAAACACTTTACAAGAATTTCTTGTTTGTAGTTGTTTAGAATACATATGCAAAAGAATATCTGTATTTGAACATTTTTAATGCAGGCTTTAGGAAATTAAAGCTAAAGGCTCACATTGTAAAACTGTATCTTTGTGTTGCTGTCTGTGTACATATACTTTCAAACTCTTTTATCTGAGATGTTCTAGGCAGGAATCAAATGTAATCATTGCCATGTTAATGATGATAATAGAGTACATGGATTACAAACCTTGTCCATTTCTTTTAACTTGTAGGAATAATAATAGCTCCTTCTCACCATTTCTGTCCAGCTGTGTGTAAACCTAGCTTCACAGTCTTCATACTCCTAACCCAGTATCTTTTTCATGCAACAGGCGTGGACCTATTTACCTTCCTCTTTATCCACGAAAAACCTGGTCTGGGCATTTATTCATAAATCCCCCAAATCTACACTTATAGAAATGTCCTGGGTTAAGTTTAAGAAATTAATTTTTACCTCTGAAAATGGAAGCTTTTCTTAATGGTGTTCCATTATCTCCTAGCTTTTAGAAGTTATCCTTCTCTTTTTCTTGGGTCTTTTGGGAAATGGTGTAGGCCAGTTGTAGGGTGGGGTTGGGAATTTCATATCACTTTGTGCCTACATTAATAACAAATAATCAAATAATGGATAGTTAAATTAAAGATGAAACTAAAGATCTATGAAAATTTGTAAAAGAGGTAAAAGAACACAACAACTTCCTATGAATTATGTTTTTGCCTCTTGAAGGCTTATAAGAAATTACTTGATGTTTAGTACAAATTGCAGTAGCATTTTGTACAACAGTTCTGCAACATAAAAAATCAGACCTCTCCCCTCACGTTTATAAGCTTTGATTTGTCACCATCACCTATCTAAGCAGGTACCTATTTTTCCTGATTTAGGATGCAACAAAATAGATATTAATACAATTAAATTGAACATAAATATGTCCATATGCTTTAATATCCTTTTTAACATTACCTAAGTACTGTGACAAGCAAAAAGGTTGTTGCTGTTTTTTAATTTTAACACGAGATTTTAACAGCCCTGCTAGAGTTAAACTTCTTAAAAATCTCAAAAGTAGGCGTTTCACAACTTTTTCCTAAATTTAAGTAGTTGAAGTATCAAGCTTCTGCTTTAACCAGAAGTTATAGTAAAGGTCCTAAATACCTATTGACTTTTAACTATCATTTAGACATTGTGTTTATGCATACTAAACTACTACATTTGCACCTTCCTCATTTTAAAGATGTAGCAATTTAAACACACATTGGAATCTTTTCATAAAAGCCTAATTATGTTCCTTGCTTTTAAAACTGCAAACTGGTAGTATATACATCACTGGTTTATGTGGAAAAGTAATTGACAAATGGTTTCCTATATAAACGCATGTTTTAAATAGCCTTGAACTCTTTTTTTTTTTTTGCCCTGTACTTTTATGTAAATAAAATCAAGCAACTGTTTTTTATTAATTTGTTTTAGCCTCTTTGTCATATACACTGTACTCTTCCTGGCTTTTTTCTTTTTTATTTGTCATTTTTATTTGTATGGGTATTTTCTTTTACATTGTTTTTGTTTGTTTGCTTTCATTTCTGGGGTCTATGCCAAAAATTGGCTGTTAATAAATACTGACCTAGATAGTATTTTATAGAATGAGATGCTAAGTTTACCTTTGTGTCACATGTATCACTCTGTAGATACCTCATTAATCTTTAAAAATAACTTTTAAGTTTTCTCA